>NC_092870.1:12589051-12673825 GCF_032062135.1 Pyxicephalus adspersus | reverse complement strand
GAACAATTGATAAACTACCCAAACTGACATTACAGACCAGGCACAAAAACATTGCAGCAACAGATGAAACTGACAATAATGAGGATTACAAAGTCACATCAATGCATAACATCCAAGACGTTCTCCGTGAGAAACTTTCATTGCTCTGCCTTGACAGGGCCAACGTTGCACTTGCTAAATGCAGGAGAATGTTCTATGAACACGGCAACAAAAGTGGGCGTATATTAGCCAATGCTCTGCGTGTCCAAAAAACCTGATCGTTTATCCCGTTTCTCACGGACAACTGTGGAAGTAAAATCTACCACACCAAAGACATAGCGGAATCCTGTCGCCAATACTACTCGACACTATATAACATTTCAGGACCATAGGACCATATTCCCTCTCTAGGACAGGGGAAAGGGTGCAAGCAATCCAGAAATATCTCTTAGAGTCCAAAATGCCCTCCCTCTCAGCTTCTAAGAGGAAGATGCTAGAGGAGCCTATTTCAGCAGAGGAACTTAGAATAGCCATAAGAGACACTCCCACCGGTAAAACTCCCCTGCCAGATGGCCTACCTCTTTCTTATTACAAAACTTTCCAGGACACCTTAGCAGCTCATGTGCATAATCATCTCACTGAAGTTTGCCAGTTCTCTCCGGACTCCCTACGGGCCACCATCATGGTGATACCCAAAGAAGACAAAGACCCCTCCTCGTGCGCAAGTTATCGCCCTATTTCCCTTCTTAACCAGGACCTCAAACTCTTTACCAAAATTCTTGTCTCTAGACTGATTAAGGTTATGCATAACCTTATACACTTGGACCAAGTTGGTTTCATGCCCAGTAGGGAAGCCAGAGATAACACAACCAGAGTACTGAACTGGATATATCATGCTACATCCAAAAACATACCACTCAAGTTATTGTCCACAGATACTGAAAAAGCATTTGAAAGGGTTGACTGGCTTTACATGGATAATACCCTTCTACACATAGGCCTTGGCCCACATATGCTTTCTTGGATACAGGCCATTTATTTCAAAACCACAGCTAGAGTTAGGGTAAATGGATTACTTCTGGACACACTGTCGATCTCTAATGGCACAAGACAGGGATGTCCACTATCTCCTCTGATCTTCATTCTGACCCTGGAGCCACTTCTTTGCACAATTCGGGCCTCCTCCGCTATCATGGGCTTAAACATCACACGGGCGTTTCGGTCCAGAAAGTAGCGGCTCTCTACCTAACATCATGACAACTCTGAATGAGTTTAGCTCGCTGTCAAATTTTAAAATCATATACTCCAAATCTGCACCCCTAGGCGTAACGCTTCCACGTCTGCCCACACCTCAAACAATCATTCGCTTTTCGATGGGAATCCCACTCGATTACATATTTAGGCACGAAAATCCCTAAAACACTCTCTGGGATCTATGACCGAAACTATCTCCCCTTGCTCTCTACTGTGAATAGTGACTTAGAGAGATGGGACAAACTGACATTTTCCTGGCTAGGACATATTAATGTTATAAAGATGAACATCCTCCCCGGATTTTTATATCTCTTCCAAACACTGCCCATTAGAATCCCTGGTTCCTTTTTTGCTTATGAAAACCAAATCAGAAGGAGGTCTTGGGATTTCAAACCTGTTTAATTACTATTTAGCGGCCCACTTGACACGTGTACTGGATTGGTGTCGAAATGGGGGTTTTAAACAATGGATCTCGCTCAAACAAACTTTTTGCCCAACACCTGTACATCTTCTTCCATGGTTACCAACAGCGACTTTTCCAGAGCTTAAATCTCACCCCACAATGGGATACACATGGGAATTGGCTGTACGGAACTTTCACAGACTACACCTCTCGTCCTCCCCCATCACCTCTGTTTCCTGTATTGGGCAATCCGTCCTTTTCTCCTGGAATGGAGGACGGGAGGTTCACAGAATTGCTTTCCTCTGGAATATGTAAGGCTCTGCATTTTATTGGATCAAGCAGATGGATTGGTCCAGATGAATTGAAAGATGACTCCAACTGAGTTCCAACTGTATTTCTGGAAATAGTACAATTGATGAATAGCCGTATCCTAAGTGATATAAATATAAGTTACTGAAGTAACTGTGCTGAGCCTTTATATTGTAAATATACAAGGAAAGGATAGAAAAATTAGTGGCTCCTTATGGCAAACTTGATTAAAATTAGATAAAACCCTTTATAATTTGTATAAAATAATCCTACAATAAACACAATACCCACACAAAGGAGCTAGAGAATATTAATCTCTCTCCTTACAATCTCAGTTTGATGAGATTGAACTTTTAAAACTTGGACTTTCCTTCTGCCCACCCACCAATCTTGATAAATTTGAGGTCATAAAAGACCTCAACCTTTTCATACATAACCTCACTTTGAAAGTCTTGTTTGATAAAAGTTCTACCTCAAATTTACTATCCCTACCAAAGGAATTTGATACTTTTAATATCCATTAGGTGAGAGAAGGAGACCCACACCACCCCCTACTTTGTTGCTAGGTCTGGGGGTATGTGTAAAGTGCAGGCCTCCATAGGAGAGAGCAGCAGCAGAGGCAGAGTCAGAGGAGGAAAGCCAAGTTTCAGTGAGATTGCAATCCCTATTTAATGTACAGCACTGCGTAATATGTTGGCGCTATATAAATCCTGTTTAATAATAATAATAATAATAAAATCCAAGGCAAAATAAAATAGGTGACAATGAGAGGATAACAACTACAACTATTGATGACTCTATGAACCCGCAACTCCCATTCAGACATCCTAAATCTACTTTTTTCCCACAAACTTCGCAGTATCCTCATATACATACCTTTTTGAATCTAGTTACACAGGATATCGAAAGAATGGCTGACAAACCTTCTAGGAAGGAAAAACATTTGGACCCTAAACACCAGAAAGCCCTTAAAAAGTTTAAGGCCAACAAGGATATTGTAAAAAAAACCCTCCGACAAGGGAGGAAATATTGTAATTCTCAGCACTGAACATGAAAATATATGTTATAGAACTCTACGGAATCCATAGTGGTATAAGAAAATCGCAGGTGACATCACTAAATCATTTTATGAAAAATATTACACCATCATTACCACTGCATTTAATGAGAGGACAATGGATCTTTGTGTCAGTTAGTAAAATACTCCAAACCAATTGTTGGTTGAATTGTTAAAAACCCCGGTAACCCTCACCTTTTACACACTACTCAAAATACATAAAGTCCCTATCAATCCCTCAGGCCGCCCAATTATTGTTGGTGTTGGAGCTATTTCCTCGAACGCCAGCGAGTTGGTGAATTCTTACCAGAGACCCATAGTGCTCAATTTACTATCCTATTTCAAGTATACAATAGATTTACTCAAACTAACAACACAACCCAAAATTCCTCCCAATTCCTATTTAGTGACTATCGATGTAGAATGCTTATATAGTAGCATTCCTCATGATAAGGGCATACAAGTGATTTCCAACTACTTGAATGATTACTATCCCTCCAATGGTCCCTTTAATGAATTCATTACAAGTCTGTTACATTATATACTAACCAGAAACATCTTTATGTTTAAGGAAGAGCACTGCGTGAAGATCTGATCTCTATCTGGACAGATGGGAGGAACTACTTCTCACTAATCCCGTCAATTCGATATATCTTCTCCATATAGCTTTATGGCGAAGATATATCAATGATATTTTTCTGGTATGGGCAGGCACAGAAACCTTGCTGCATGATTTTCTTAATGGATTGCAAAATAATATTTTCAATCTAAAGTTTACTATGGCCTGTAGTAAAACTAAACTACCATTTTCAGATACTTATTTGATCATCTCTGATGAACAAACTATTTACACTACCTTATATAGAAAGGAAACTGCGGGCAACACTATTCTACACTAGCATAGCGCCCATCCAGAATTTCTCAAAGTATCCTGTATTGCGTCTAAGTCAATACATTAGACTTAGACGCAACTGTACTACAGATACAGACTTAGAAATTGAAGCCAAGGGATTACAAAATAGATTACTAAGTAGAGAGTAATAGATTACTTTTTAAAAAGGCGTACAATACTGCAAAAAAACAAAACCGCATATTCCTACTAACTAAAAATAAATAGACCACCCTTGACACACAAGTCAGACTGATTAATAAATTCAATATTCAACATGATGAAATTTTACAAACTTTGAAAAAGCATTGCCATATTCTGATGTCGGACCCCAAAGTGTCCAAATTTCTTCAACCTTCCCCTTCTATTACATTTAGAAAATCAGCTTCTCTCAAAGATAATTTATAAGTTAGAAGTCACTTTATGTCACAAACCTATGTCTAAATGAACCTTATTGCACATGCCCAGTGCAAGCTCCAATCAGAGACTAGGATGGCACTATATGAAGGCTCCATGATTTCCTTCCAGTGCGGATTGATCGTGACAACCTTCTGTTTCCTGTTTCCTGATTCCTGGTTGCTGTTCCTGATTCCTGATTCCTGCTCCTGATTCCTGGCTCCTGCTCCTGATTCCTGGTTCCTGCTCCTGATTCCTGCTCCTGGTTCCTGCTCCTGGTTCCTGCTCCTGATTCCTGGTTCCTGCTCCTGATTCCTGCTCCTGGTTCCTGCTTCTGGTTCCTGCTCCTGATTCTTGGTTCCTGCCCCTGGTTCTTGGTTCCTGCTCCTCGCTACTCATGCATCCTCCGCTCTCCATCTGATCATCCGTGTATGAGTTCCAAGGTTTGTCTGCAATCTATTTTCACCACTGTTATCAGCAAAGTCATTGGACATTTACCAGCATTGTTATTTGCCCAGTCATTGGACGTTTTCCTCTACTGTTTACCTACAAGGTCATTGGACATTTACCACTATCTTGTCTGCAAATAAACTAAAAGGGACATTTACCCATTAACCAATACATATGTGTGTGATCTCCTGGTTAATCACCGTCAAGATTCCCTCAAACAGAGCTCTCCTTTCTGAAGGCTGACAGTATCAATCCGCCCACTGTGAGCTCAGGAGGGAAACCCTCACCCCTTGAGGTAATAGCCCAGCAACTTTCCAGCCTTACTCAAGCAGTACAGAATCTGCATGGGGGGTACTCGCAACTCGAGACCTGCCTGGATACCCTCCAGAATTGTCTGACAGCCAGCCAAAGCTCTGAAGTAGCGTCCGCTGTGAACTCCCCATCCCCGAGGTCTGTGGCCCCTGCATCCCCGGACCGTGAACCCAAGGTCCCTTTACCGGAATACTTTAATGGAGAATGAAAGAACTTCCGATCTTTCAAGAATGGTTGCCAGTTGCTTTTTGACTTATAGCCACGGACATACGGTCAAAGTGGTGATCTCACTACTGCGGGGGAGCCGCAGGCATGGGCTTTCTGCCTGATGGAGAAAGGTGACCCCCTTCTCCACTCCTTGCATGGTTTTCTCAATGCTATGGGGGCCGTGTATGATGACCCCAATTGTGCAGCCTCAGCAGAATTAACACTGTTCAGATTACGCCAGGGCTCTCGTTCTGTTGAAGACTACATTGCAGAGTTTAGGGTGGCCTCCACAGACACATCTTGGAATGAAGCAGCACTCCACTTCCAATTTTGCCAAGGTCTTTCAGAACGGATCAAGGATGATCTAGCCCATGTCTCCATCCCTTAGTCTTTAAATGACCTTGTCATGTTGGTGACCCAGATCGATCGTCGTTTGAGAGAGAGAGACTGTGAGAAAAGGGACGTTGTCAAAACCTTCATTCGAGTGCGGCTGGCAGCAGTTCCTTCTGTCACTAAAAACCCATCTACACAGGGAGAGGAACCTATGCAAATTGGGACTATTCATCCACCCCTCTCTGACACAGAAAAACAGTGGCGTAGAGATAAGAAACTGTGTATATACTGCGGTGCTGCAGGACACTTTCGCCTGAACTGCCCACGACGGCCAGTGGGTAAGTCTCACTTGCAGGCCCCTATATGCCATCCTTTAATGACTGTGGGAAAGATCTTGATATCCATCTCTCTTATCCTTCAGTGGCCAGGAGGCCTCGCCGAGACCAACGCAATTATTGATTCCGGTGCAACTCACTGTTTCATGGACATACGATTCGCCCGCGCTCAAAAAATCCCAGTTTAAGAAAGAAACCTTCCCATTGCTATTTCATTGGCCGACGGTTCCATTCCCTGTCCTGGGCCAGTTACCACTTGTACCACTCCAATGTAGGTACATACCCCTTCGGGGCATCATGAGCACCTTTGACTTGCTACCCTTACCAATATTTCCAGTCATTTTGGGACTATCTTGGCTGCGGATCCATGATCCCGATATCCACTGGTATAAGGGTACCGTTTCTTTTTCTTCTAAGTTTTGCCAGCAGGACTGTTTCAGGGAGAACAAAGAATCCTTAGTTGTGGCCACCTTGTCTTTGGAACAGGAAGCATTACTCCCAGAGATGTACAGAGAATTCTTGGATGTCTTCGATCCAAAAGGGGCCAATACCTTGCCCCCTCATAGGCCATATGACTGCCCCATCGATTTATTGCCAGGATCTACTATCCTCTATGGCCATTTTTTCCCACTCTCAGATCCAGAACTCCTTGCATTAAAATCCTACATTGAAGAAAGCCTTGCCAAGGGATTCATCCAACCTTCACGCTCACCAGCCGGAGCGGGTATCTTCTTTGTTGAAAAAAAGGACGGTTCCCTTCGACCATATGTCGATTATTGTGCTCTGGACCAGATAACCATCAAGAACCAATACCCACTTCCTCTGTTATCTGAACTATTCCAAAGGCTCCGTACAGCAAGAATATTTACCAAGTTTGATCTCCGCTGGGCATACAATTTGATCCGCATCAGACAGGGGGATAAATGGAAGACTGCCTTCCACTCCCGGTACGGGCATTTCGAGTATCTAGTAATGCCCTTCGGGCTGCGTAATCCCCAAGCGGCCTTTCAAAGTTTTGGTAATGACATTTTCAAAGACACTGGACGTATATGTTGTGGTCTATCTGGACGACATTCTGGTCTTTTCAGATTCCCTCGAGGAGCATCATGAACAAGTAAAAGAGGTCCTTTCTCGACTCCGGCAGAATCATCTTTTTGCAAAGATTGAAAAATGTCAATTTGAGAGGGATCGAGTACACTTCCTAGGCTTGGATATCTCGGCTCAAGGCATCTCCATGGACCAAAGTAAGGTTTCGGCTGTCCTTGTTTGGCCCGTCCTATCATTTCACAAAGAGGTCCAGAGATTCCTAAGCTTCTCAAATTTCTATCGGAAATTCATTCAAAATTTTTCTTGCATCGTCCGACCTTTGACCGATTTACCTCGGAAACAGAAGATTTTCCAATGGAACGATAACGCCTAGCAGGCATTCCAACATCTGAAGACACAATTTACCACGGCTCCTGTGTTGGCACATCCAGACCCTAACTTGCCTTACGTGTTGGAAGTGGATGCGTCTGAGCAAGCTGTTGGTGCCGTTTTGTCTCAGAGACAAGGTGAGAAGCAAATACTGCGTCCTCTAGCCTTTTTTTCTAAGAAATTATCGTCTTCCGAGTGCAATTACGATGTGGGGGACAGAGAGTTACTTGCAATTAAGTTAGCCCTGGAGGAGTGGAGATGTCTCCTGGAGGGGGCTCTTCACCCAATTGTGATATGGACCGATCATAAGAATCTGGAGTACTTACAGGCTGCCAAGCATCTTCGGCCTCGTCAGGCCCGTTGGTCCCTCTTCTTCACACGGTTCAATTTTCACATATCATACCGACCAGGCTCAAAGAATGGGAAACCAGACGCCTTGTCTTGGATTCATTCCGGGGCTGAGTCGCCGGAACATGGAAAACCGATTCACTTTCTCCTGTTAGAGACACAATTACTGAACCAAATCAAGGAAACTTCCAAGACACTTTCACCTGATACAGAGGAACTCTTGACTCAAGAGGCAGGTTTTCTGTTACATCAAGGAAAAATTTTTGTTCCAGTTCCCTTACAGACTCCTGTCCTTCAAAGCATGCATGCCCATCCCATGGCTGGACACTTCAGTTCCCTCAAGACTGTTGAGCTAACACGCTGCAAGTTCTGGTGGCCTACTTTAAACAAGGATTGTACCGAGTTTGTTCAAGGATGTGATGTCTGTGCTAGAAGCAAAGGTCAAACAGCGCTACCCATGGGGCTCCTAAGACCTCTACCAATACCCAACTGACCGTGGGATAACATCTCTATGGACTTTATAGTAGAACTTCCCCCATCGGAAGGATGTACCACCATCTTAGTAGTAGTTGATCGTTTCACAAAACAGAGTCACTTCATTCACCTCCAGGGATTACCCTCGGCTCCTGACCTCGCCAGGATTTTTATCAAGGAGATTTTTCGTCTTCATGGCTTCCCACAGCAGATTGTGTCGGATCGAGGGTCACAATTTACGGCTAAATTCTGGGTTCAACTGTGCAAGAGTCTCCAGATCGATGTGGCATTCTCATCGGCCTATCATCCTCAATCCAATGGCCAAACAGAGCACATTAATCAGGTACTGGAGCAGTACCTCCGCTGCTACTGCTCATCTCTTCAAGACGATTGGGTGCATCTGCTACCTTTAGCTGAATTTGCTCTTAACAATGCAATGCACACCTCCACCAAGATGTCTTCCTTCTTCGCCAATTTCGGGTATCACCCAAACATGTTTCCTGACCCAATGCCTAGTCTATCTGTTCCAGCAGTACAGGAGTTAACTTCAGAACTGAAGCATGTTCCCCAGGAACTTCAGCAGAACTTAAAACTGGCACAAGAACGACACAAGAAGAATGCAGACAGACATTGGTGAGCTCACCCTAATTTCAAGATTGGGGATAAAGTCTGGCTCTCTAGTGCTCACCTTCGGTTACATTTCCCCTCCAAAAATGTGGGTCCCAAGTTCGTGGGTCCATTTTCTATCACGAAGCAGATCAACCCAGTGGCCTATCAATTACTCCTTCCACGCACCATGAAAGTGCACCCCGTTTTTCATGTCTCTCAGTTATAGCGGGTGAACCCGGGCAGAGTCCAAACGGCAGAACCTCTACCCATTTTCATGGATGGAGAAGAGGAATTTGAGGTGGAGGGAATACTGGACTCTCGAAGAAGAGGTAAAGGCATACAATACCTTATCAAATGGAAAGGGTTTACACTAGAGGAAAGCTCATGGGAACCTGCGACATCAGTACATGCCACCCGGTTAGTGAATGACTTTCACCGGCAGCATCCAGAGAAACCAAATCCAGAGGGTGTCCAGAGGCCGCCCTTAAGGTAGGACACTGTCACAAACCTATAGATAAATGAACCCTATTGCACATGCTCAGTTTGCACCACACTTCGCACATGCTCAGTACGTATCCTTACTCTGCACATGCCCAGTGCAAGCTCCAATCAGAGACTAGGACGGCACTATATAAAGGCTCCATGATTTCCTTCCAGTGCGGATTGATCGTGACAACTTCCTGCTCCTTGCTACTCATGCATCCCCTGCTCTCCATCTGATCATCCGTGTATGACTTCCAAGGTTTGTCTGCAATCTATATTCACCACTGTTATCAGCATTGGACATTGGACATTTACCACTATCTTGTCTGCAAATAAACTAAAAGAGACATTTACCCATTAACCTTTACATGTGTTTGATCTCCTGGTTAATCACCGTCAAGATTCCCTCAAACAGAGCTCTCCTTTCTGAAGGCTGACACTTTACCTCTCCGCAACAATATACACCACAACTACTACCACCAGGAGTTTTCAGATGCGGAGAATGTTCACAGTGCCCCTGGGTTAAGGAGCAACAATTAATCAAATTACCCAATAATCATTTACATCAAATAAAAAAACATATTACTTGCTCAACCACAGGGGTAATTTATATGATTATGTGCATCTTCAACAGATTATTGCCATAACTAAAAGAGCCTTACGTAAGAGAATTTACGAGCACATTTATTCTGTTAACACCGGAAAGATGACAACCCCCATAAGCTATCATGTGGGTATAAATCATAACTTGACAACTCGATGATTACATTTTCAGCATTAGGGTGTTTCACTGCTAATCCTAGGGGTGGTAATCTGGATCAGATCTTATTACAAGCAGAGACTAAATGGATCTCAACTTTAAAAGCCACTCATTATGTTCCTCACTCTCCCAAACCCCCTCCCCCAGTTTGGTCATTTTTGCTGCGATGACCAGGACTCTGCTGACAGGGAGACTATTCTCCCGTCTGTTAGCAAGTGAAGGCATTCCTGGTGGGGAGGAGCTGAAACGTCTAGGGATTGCTACCTAGATTGATGGACCATTGCCTCATGTCTAAGGGCGGAAGCCCTTAGCATTAAACTGTATTTGTCTCCGAGTGCGCACGCGCACCGTAATTTCAAACTTTACACAGCTTTATTGAGACTCGGGAGGCTGGTGCACAAAGGACCCCCCCTTATTATCTTACATGGCTTCTCATATAAGGATGAGCTTTAGATGGCCCCAGTCCGTTTTTGGACGGCTGCCACCAGCTCCTCCTGCTGTTATCGTTTCTACACTAGTACAACGGTAAGTCTACTAGCACTCAAAGTATCACTATCTCCTCCAACTAAAATCGTTTTAGCTAATGGTTATATGTTATTAATGTTTTAATATTTCCCGTTTCTTTTTCTTCCCTTTGCAGTACTGGATAATTTTCTTACTCCTGTACTCCTCAGTTACCGAATAAGTACATCAGCATAATATCACTCTCTTAAGAACATTGCTCACTATATGTATACAAGTTTCATGTCCTACTAAGGTACGTTTATGTACCCCAAGGAGTACATCTATGTATAGTTACAAATCTCTTATGGTGTACTAATATCTCTTATCAATTGCCTTTCATTTATTTATAGAATTACCCCTACCAAGGATACAGATATTTTTCACCAATAGTTCTATTAGGTTCCGTATGGAACACATCTCAGGTATGCCATCTTGTGGACAACTAATATATTGCATTATTTTACCACTTAGTGATAATAAATACCTTACTTCTATCATTGAAATATTTGCTTTCTCATAGAATACCCCCAATTCCTTTGTTTTCGACCTAAGAAATGAACATTCAATAAGTTACACTAACTATCATACCGTCCAGGTAAGTTTACCTATTTTGAATTGGACAGTGTCAGTTCATAATATTAATTTCAGTGGTTTCTAATTAAGATTCTATCCATATTAGTGCTTATCCAACCTACTTACCTGCTATCTAAAACTCTGGCCCTTGATGCGAGTTCAGCTTCTGATCCTTCATCCTATCATTAGTACTTTCTACCGGGTCAATATATCAAGTAAGTTACTGCTTGTGAATAAGAATCTAACATTATGTACTTCTATTGATGGTTTCAAGTTTGTGTAGTTACCATGATCTATTGAATTGTAGAGTCTCGTTGTCCCCTGAGAAGGCCCATTAGGGCGAAACACGTCGGGAGAAGGCGTAATAACAGTACTAATTACTCTGACATACTAAATGAGTGTTGGATGAACATTCTTTCTAAAACACATCAATACTATACATTGCTAAGAGATTTTATAATATGTGTATTAAACACAAAGGATTCTCCCTTATTGTGTTTATTGTAGGATTATTTTATACAAATTAAATAAGGGATTTTATCTAGTTTTAATCAAGTTTGCCATAAAGAGCCGCTAATTTTTCTATCCTTTCCTTGGATTTCTGGAAAACCTTGCAAATTTCTCATTTCCTGTCTACCTTCCAATCAGCCCTACTTTACTGTAGGCCTATCACACCCTTTGAGCAATTGTGCATAGGGGAAGGGGGGTCAGGCATGCTTTATCCGCTGTTTACAGGCTCCTACAGACCCTACTCCCCGACCGTATGCCTGCGTTTCTCAGGTCCTGGGAGATAGATCTTGGCCTATCGCTCTCCCTGGAACAAAAAGAACGTATCTTATATTGGGCTCATAAGGTGTCAATTGCTAGCAAATACCAGGAACTTTGCTACAAGGTAGTCTCAGGAGTGTACTGTAGTCCGGAGAAGTTACATCTCATTTTTCCTGATGTATCAGACCGCTGCTGGAGGTGTACAGACAGGGAAAGGTTTGCTCCATGTTTTCTGGAGTTGCCCCCTCCTGAAACCTTTCTGTGTCACTGTCCGGTCCATAGCTCAACAAATGTCAGACCAGGAAATCCCGAATGACCTGGCCTTTTTTCTCATTCAGCATAACACCTCTTTTCCACAGAAGGCATAAAAACTTTGGTTGTTAAACATCTTATTATGGCCGCTACTTCCTGCATAGCCACCTGCTGGCGGAACCCTAACCCACCTACAATTAGTTCATGACTGCGCAGGGTAATGAGATTCACCGCATGGAGGACCTTACATCCTCCTTACGAGGCACGGGCAGAGAGGAGGCTAACACTTGGTTTTACTGGTCGCAATTCATGACATCAAAAGAATACTATAGTTATTTCGCTCTCCCTTAAATTCTTGGTATCCCGCTCAGTCCAACCTCGCAACACCCCCATTGATTAGTGGTATTTTGGCGGTTATACTCATATAGATTCCCCACAGGAGCAACCTCTCCACTTAAGGAGCCCTTTACCCCCCCATCTCCCCTTTTAACTGATCTATTCCCCCCCACCATTCTACATACCTTTACTATAAGTTTTTCTTTTTTTTAATGAACGGTTCCCCATGTCAATTTAATCTTGGACTTACATGATAGGTCTATAACAATTGTTTTGGGGTATTTTACTAACTGACACAAAGTTTGCACATTTCTGATGTTTTATATTGTTGTATATGTTTTCAGTTTCCCCCTACCTTTTTTTCTGTACCCCCTCCCTCGAAAGTTTTAAATAAAGAATGTTTTTAAAAAAGCCATAAGGAACAAGAAAAGGGCAATCCAAAAATATAAAAATTAAGGATCACCTTCAACGTTTGAAACCTATAAAGTTATATAACAAAGGATGTAAAATGTTTAAAACTTCAAAATGAAAGACAGATTGCAAGGCAAACCCCCAAAAATTCTTTAAATATATTAATAGCAAAAAGATCAGATCTGAGCATGTAGGCTCCTTAAAGGATGCCTCTGGGTTGGTACCTATGGATAAAGAAAAGGCAGATATACTAAACACTATTTTTAGTTCTGTGTACACTATGGAAAATGGCAGAGCTCAAGTCCAAATTCATAATAGCAATGTCACTGCCTTAAATGCGTCACAATGGCTCAAAATTGATATGACTGAGAAACAGGCAAAATAAAGGTTGACAAAACACCAGGACCTGATGGATTACATCCACGTGTACTCAAAGAGCTGAGCTCAGTTATTTCAAAGCCATTATTTCTAGTTTACCAGGCAACTACAGACTGGTTAGTTTAACGTCCATTCTAGTGCCGCACATGACTAGCCTCTATAACAGCTTCCTTCCCCGATCCCAAACTCAATGATTCATTCCTTCATCTCAATACTGACTTAAAAATTTTCACCCGTATTCTTGCCACCCGCCTGGGAACTTACCCACCATTGTAGCTAAAGATCAGGTTGGTTGTATTGCAGCTCGCCAAGCAGGTGACAACACCAGATGGACAATTGACATTGATGCTTCTAATAAAATGGACACTGGTGTGGTGGCCCTTAGTCTTGATGCTGAAAAAGCCTTTGACCACCTTAGTTGGCCTTTCATGATGAGGGCATTACGTTGGGTGGGAATACGTGGACCCTTCCTGAATGCGATTTCTGCTCTATACTCTAACCCTACAGCAGAAGTTAAATTACTGCATTCTAACTCCACACAGTTTCAAATTAAAAATGGCACTAGACAGGCAGGCAGCCACGATCCGCAGGCCCCCTGATATTGCAGGGATGCCTGCACTCTATGCTGATGACGTTCTGTTGACACTAACTACCCCCTTAATACCATTACCTAATCTACATAAGGTTTTGCATGAGTATGGCACCCTCTCTGGGTACAAAATAAATTCAACTTGTTACCCTTGGTACAGCAACCTAAAAGCCTCTACCCTTAAAATTGGAAGGTGGACTCAATTAAATATTTTGGAGTTTATTCAACCCCCACATACCACATGTTGTACAAAAGGAATTGTCCCCTTACTCCGGGAAGTCGCTTCCCTCTTCAGGAAGTGGAAAACACTACTGATTTCTTTCTTCGGTCGTATTGTTCTTGTTAAAATGTCTATTTGACCGAAATTTTTTACCTATTTTCCACTTTGGCAGTGACAGTTTCTTTGAAGACGCTTAGGAGACTGCAGGCGACAGTATTGGATTTTTATAGGGATACAAAAAACATAGACTCTCTAAAACAGTAATGTGCTCCCTTCGTACTGCAGAAGGCCTAGGACTACCAGACTTCGTTAAATATTACTTTGCTTCGCCTCCTAGACTTCTGGCCTACTGGACGACACTGCAGTTTTTTAACTGTTGGATGGAACTAGAGAAATTGGGGATTGCACCTATCCACCTGAATTCTATGCTCTGGAGCACCTCATATAGGGCTCCTGAACACACCTTGCTAGCTCCAATGCAGTACACTAAGCAATGTAGATTCAAGCTAACCTCAGAGCCCTCACTCCTCACATCTTTTCTTTATACCTCAGAAATTCTGGACAGTTCAATGCACCACATGGCTCGTCCATGGCATGAGAGCTTGCTTTTTCATTTTGGTCAAATAGTACACCCTTGCACGAGAAGGCTTTAATCGTATCAGGAGATCCTCCAGAAGTTAAAGGTAGCAGGCATTTCCTTTTATAGTCATCTACAAATTCAGCACTTTGCACAGATTTTAACAAAGGATCTTGTATTTCCACTACTCACCTCCTTTGAGAAATTGTGTATCAGTGGGTCTAATTTCAGGAATTTACAAGGATTCGAATTCTCCAGTAGTGAAACATACCTATGTGCAAAAGTGGGAACAGATCCTGGGTAGAGCTGGAGAATGGTTAATGACCTATTAGGGGAGCTGTTTGAAAAACCTATTCACCTGGATATATTGAACCATTTATTGGGGCTTCCTATCAGTGATCTTCCTAAACCCCATAAACATTTAATTATCTTAACTCACCCTGGAAGGTTTCATCAGGGACGGCCCCCAGGCACACCTATCTCTATGTAATGGTAAAAATTTACGAAGTCATCACCTAATTGGACCCAGTCCTTCCCCCACCCTCTTTTCTTCTTTCTTTTTTTTTTTTTCCTACTTTTTTCTTGATTCCTATTTTATCTTTATTGTTTCATTATTGGTTTGCACAACGGGACCAAACACATCCGGTTTAACTATCTTCAGTGGTCATATACCGCAGGATTACGCACATATTTTTCATGAAGTAGATCTACTTGCTACTGGATTGGGTCATGTTCATAGTATCCACCTACCGCTTTGTAAATACGAACTGTTATAGTCAACCAAATTGTATTGTGCATCTACTACTGTTTGTTTTCTATGAATGTTTCGCCTTTCCTTCTGTTTTCTGTACTCTCAGTGTTGTTTATTGTTTTTGGTTACTGTACCTGTAATTTATATATCTGTTAAAAATTCAATAAAAACTAATTTGTAAAAAAAAAAAAAAAAAAAAAAAAAAGAATCAGTAATGTCACCATCTTTGGAACAAAGGTCCTGCACTACTCTCTGCAGGTCACTGATCTCTTCTGTATGGTTTTCAACAATCTCTTGTAGATCAGAAAACTTCTTTTGGTAGGTTACACCAAACTCTTGTAGTTCAGCAATTTTCTGCCTGAGGGGGCCATCGCAGCTGCCACAGCAGACCCCATTTTGGTGCCAGATTATTCTGTCACTATCGAGGGTCAGCCTCGGAGTACAATAGCCGGAACAGCAAGCAAGCTCACAGTGAAGGCAGGCCTGGTTTAGTTCACACAATAGCAATATAATCCAAGAAGTGTAATCAAAAGAGTAATCGGTAAATCAGCAGCCAAAGACCGGTACATAGGTAGTCAGCAAACAGGATCAGTAGTAACCAACGTGAGCTATTGGCAGGAGCACAATAATTTAGCACACAGGAAGCTCCACACAACCCTTTTATAGGTAGTAGCTGGCAGGAGCACAGCAGTTCAGAGTTTATCCAAGAACAGTATCAGGCAAGGTTTAACTAAGTGATCATGTACAGAGCTATCCAGCACTTCAGGTGGCTCAGTGCAATGGTCCACTGCCAGCCACTGCAGAAGCCCCAGGTTAGATTCCTGACACCTTGGTATGCACAGGCCATTGAGGGACACGAGGGGCTAGATTTATTAGGCAAAATCGGAAGTTCGTTTGCTCGCGCATATTCGTGATCCGGCATCGGACCCCTCTAACCTATTTATCTCCCGGCATTTATCAACTAAAATGATCTGGAGCTTCAAGGCGCGCATCTCTGGCAGCTTGACACTAGCGAGCTTGTATTAAAAGTCAATCTTTCCCTAACAAATCATTCTTTCAAATGGCACACATCTTCCAGTTAGCCCTAAATAATAATGTATGATCTGTTCAAATGTTTCAAACATATATATTATCTTAGAAATAGGCAGTTTTTTAAATGACCTAATAATTTCAGGTTCGGAAAGAGTTAACTGATTTCAGCTGTTTATAGCAAATGCCAAAACAATTACGATGCCTGACCCGAGGATCAGCCTGGTGATAAATCCCTGAGTACTCTGGCAGGTGAGACCTCACTTTTACCAGCGGACTAGATCATACACCCACATTCTTGTTTGCACATGAATAAATATATATATATATATATATATATATATATATATATATATATATATTGTGGAGGATGTCAGGGTTGAATCCTGAACGTAAGGATTTCGCCTATATATGGGGGCTGCCCCTTTTAAACTAGTGTGTCGGGAAAGGAGTCCGGGATTGTTTCTCTGTTGGGCAACTATATTGCTGTATTTTCACTGGTTTTCATGGGAAGGATTGAGTGGGCCTCTTCAGTCCATCCAAGTACGCACCAGGACTTTCACCTGCCCAGCAGGAAGGTGGGAATCCCATAAGGGCCCAGGTCTGCAAGAGGGAAAGGGAGGTGGAATTGCAGGAAGTGGCCTGCAAACAAGCTTGTGGGGAATCAAGCTAGGGTGGTGTTGCCCGGTACATGGGAAGCTGGTGATGCTGATTTGATTCCGTTTGATTTATAGACTGTGGAAACCCCAGGCTGGAGATTGGACCCTCACGAGAGACTTGTATTGGACTCATCCCTATCGTGGGGACGTTCTGATGGACTATGGACATTTACACCACTAGGCTGAAGTAAGCCATTTTCTGATCTGTTTATACCTCCCTGAGTTGCTGAAAAGAAGCTGTTTTTTGTAGTTATTCCAATAAAGACTTGTGTTTGTTACACCCTTTTGCCAGCAGCACTACAGAAAAAGTTTTTCGTTTAAAACTGACATTTAAAAGGCTAGGCTCCCCAATTTGTTTTTGCTATGGAGGAGCTGCCTAGGAGCGTGGCTAGCCAGCAGGAAGCCACAGAGATGGAGATGGTAGGGCTTAGGGAAGCAACAGCAGCCCAAGCTGCGGCCTTACGGGATTCCACAGAGGCACAATCAAGGATGTTGGCTGAGACTGTGCAGCCGCTAACAGAGGGGCAAGAAACCATGAGGGTTACCTCTAGCAACCAGGCCATGAGGGGAGCCAGCCATTTTCTCCAAAAGTTGACACCCACAGATGATGTTGAAATCTTTTTATTGACGTTTGAGAGAGTTGCTGAAAGGGAAGAGTGGCCCGGAGATAAATAGGCTGGCCCCATCGCCCCTTTCCTGGCTGGGAAGCCACAGAAGGTCAATTTTGACTTTACCCCAAGGGACTCCTCAAAATATGACCGGCTCAAAGCAGAGATCCTTGCCCGTCTGGGAGTTACTACCTCAGTCAGGGTGCAGCCGGTGTTTAGGTAGAGATACCGCATGGATCTATCCCCCTGGTCCCAGATGCATGATCTCATACAGCTGGCTACCAAGTAGCTGCAGCCTCAGACACTGACTGGTACCCAGATAGTGGAATGCTTTGTGGTCAATCAGTTTCTGCAGTACCTGCCTGAGGAGTTGCAGAGGTGGGCAAGTCATAGGGACCCTAAAACAGTAGAAGAGCTGGTGGAATATGTGGAGCCATACACCGTCGTGGAGGAGTTTTTGTCATCAAACCGTCCTTAAAATGCCACTTCCACCAGGAGAACCAGGCCTCTCTCATCAGGAGATAATGCTGTCCAGAGGAAACCCAGATCCCGCATGACTACACCCAAAGGTTCACTGTCTGCCCAGCAGGAGTTCCAACCTCGAGATGTCACACCTCGGAGAGGAGACCCTGTACAGTGCTGGCAGTGTTCGGCCTACAGCCACATTAGGGCCCAATGTCCCCCGCAGGAGGAACCTATGCAGTTTCGAATGCAGGGTGCAGTTAAACTAGGTCCCAGCCAAAGCGCTGTTGGACTCAGGTAGCATGGTGACTTTGGTACATGCTAAAGTGGTG
The DNA here is from genome assembly GCF_032062135.1 of Pyxicephalus adspersus. NCBI lineage: Eukaryota > Metazoa > Chordata > Amphibia > Anura > Pyxicephalidae > Pyxicephalus > Pyxicephalus adspersus. The sequence continues at coordinate 12,655,362 of NC_092870.1, read as the reverse complement.
GGCGAGGTTACATCTGGGGGAAAACCTCTCCGTGTGATGTGTATACATAGTGATACTAAGACATACCCGACCTTGTCGGTCCAGATCAGCACGAGCTGGGGCACGGTTACCTAGTAGGGGTGGTAAGAAACCTGATATGAGGTGATGTTGGCAAGACTTTCCTTTGTTTTGGAACTTGTGGGGGGAGGAAAACAAAAAAAAATGCCTAATAAGTGGGTAGAGGATGCTCTCCCTATCACTGGGCAGGGAAAGATTCGGGTACAGCCCCACCAGGTGGCAAACGGGGAAAATGTTAAAGGAGAAATTTCCCTAAAAGTTGGGGTTTAATACTGATCCCTAGCCTGACCAGTCCTCTTAGGGGGGGGGGGGGTGTTACCCTTCTAGGTTATAGTGGGAGATGATGAGGGGGAATCTTCTTCTTGCCTCATCGATCCCGGTTTAAAAGTAAATAAGGGGTAATTTTGTACTGCCCAGTTGAGGGACCCTACTTTGGTGAATGTCAGGGACCACATTATGATAGTGGATGGAGTGCCTCAAGAACTCGGGGCTGAGGAAAGATTTCCCCATTTTGTGGTTAACAGAGATTTATTGTACCGGGCTACCAGAATCCATGAGCAGAGGGTTGAACAGTTGCTTGTACCGTATAGTATAAGAGGATGATGTTGGAAATGGCGCATAATGAGGTATTAGGGGGTCACCTGGGGGCTGAAAAAATCATTTCTTCTGGTCAGGAATGAAGGAAGAGGTTAAACGGTTTTGTGCTTTCTGCCCAACGTGCCAGCTAACAGCGCCAATGGCAGATTTCCATAACCCCTTGCTGCCATTACCTATAATTAAAATTCCCTTTCCCTAGGGGGCATCAATACATCCTAGTGATTCTAGATTATGCAACTCGATATCCAGAAGCGATTCCTTTAAGAAAGACCTCGTCCAAGGCCATTGCTCGGAAATTGTTCAATATGTTCACCTGGACAGGTTTCCCCCCGGGAAATCCTCACAGACCAGAGTACTCCCTTTATGTCTAATGTAATGGCAGATGTATGCAAGCCTTTTAACCACCCGTAGACAGATGGCCTGGTAGAGAGGTTCAATAAAACACTAAAATTAATGTTGAAAATGATGGGAAAAATTGGGACTGCCTACTTCCGGCCGTTCTCTTCACCATTAGGGAAGTTCCCCAGGCTTCCACAGGATTTTCACCATTTAAATTGGTATATGGGCGGCAGCCTAGGGGATTACTTGATCTGGTGAAGGAAGCATGGGAGAGCGAGACCAGTCCCCATCAGTGTGTAGTAGAATTTGTTTCCCAGTTACAGGAACGGATTGCCAGTTTCATGCCCTTGGTCAAGGAACATCTCCTGAGTGCCCAAGAGACCCAAAGCCGAATGTACAATAGAGGAGCCAGACTAAGACAATTCCAGGTGGCAGACCGGGTAGCTGTGTTGATACCCACTGTGGAAAGTAAATTCCTGGCCAGGTGGCAGGGGCCTTTTGAGGTGGTGGAAAAAATTAGTGAAGTATAAGATACACCAACCAGGAAAATGGAAACCTTATCAGCTGTATCACATTATCCTGTTGGAACCCTGGAGAGAGGGAGAGAGACACTTCTCGCCAGGGTTGTGCCTCAAGTTGGGGTTGACAGTGTTAAAAGTCTCAGGTGAAAGAATTTCTCAAGAGGAATAAAACAAAGTTTTCGGGCTTACCCACGCTCACGTTTCTGATAGAACAGATATCGTGACAGAAAAAAATACCAAGGTCTTTGTAAAACTGTATCACATTCCGGAGGCCAGAGGAAAGCTGTGTCCGAGGAGATAACAAGGATGTTAGAACTTGGGATCATTGAGGAGTCACAGAGTAAGTGGTCCAGTCCAATCATGTTGGTACCAAAGCCCAACGGGACCCTGCGATTTTGCAATAACTTCTGGAAGTTAAATGAGATCTCGAGGTTTGATGGGTATCCCATGCCCTGAGTGGATGAGTTAATAGAGAGATTAGGCCCTGTGAGCTTCATCAAAACGCTGGATTTGACCAAGAAGTATTGGCAAATACCCTTGACCAAAGAGGCCAGGGAGAAAACTGCTTTCTCCACGCCAGACGGTCACTTCCAGTATAAAAGGATGCAATTCGGCTTACAGACTGCCCCTGCCACATTCCAAGGGTCATGGACAAGCTGTTACGCCCCATAATGCATATGCATCGGTCTATCTTGATGAGACTGGGAGACTCACCTGCTGAAAGTCCAGGCAGTACTGGATAGTCTGGAAAAGGGAGGGTTCACGGTGAACCCAGAAATATGTGCAGAGGCAAAGTACCTAGGATACATTGTGGGTAGGGGACTGGTGAGGCTCCAGGTGAACAAGGTGAAAGCATTTCAGAATTGGCCCTGTCCCCTCACCAAGAAACAGGTCCAAGCCTTTTTAAAGATCGTCAGCTACTACCAACGATTTGTTCCCAACTTTTCAACCATAGCAGCCCCCCATTCTGATCTGACAAAAGGCCGCAAGTCAGTAATGATTAAATAGAATGAGAATGCAGATAAACCCTTCCTGGATCTAAAAATGGCATTGTGCTGACGGCCAGTTTTGGTGTTGCCTGATTTTTCACAAGAATTTGTGGTTCAAATTGATTCTTCAGACGTAGGATTGGGGGTGGTTCTGTCCCAGGTTATTGATGGAGAGGATCATCCTGTAGTTTTTCTAAGCAGGAAACTGACGGGCTGAAAAAAATTACTCGGTAGTAGAGCAGGAGTGCCTGGTGAACAAGTGGGCACTAGACTCTCTCTGCTATTACCTGTTAGGGAGAAAATTCAGATTGATTTCTGACCACCCTCCTCTAGCTTGGTTGAGGAGAAATAAGACAGCCAATGCACAGGTAACAAGGTGGTTTCTCTCTCTACAGGAGTTTAACTTTATGGTGGAACAACGACCTGGAAAGGCACACGCGAACGCTGATGCCCTTTCCAGAATACATTGCCTTGGTGTTCAAAGTGCCTCCACCTCCTCAGTTTTGAGGCAGACAGGGAGGGGGGGGGGGTATGTACAAGATCGCAGGGTTGGATCCTGGACGGAAGGTACATTTCCTCTATATATGGGAGCTGGCCCTTTTTAGACTGGTGTGTCGGGAAAGGAGTCCGGGTTTGTTTCTCTGTTGGGCAACTATATTGCTGTATTTTCACTGGTTGTCATTGGACCCAGACTGAAGGGGAAGGATTGGGTGTGCCTCTTCAGTCCATCCAAGTACACACCAGGACTTGCACCTGCCCAGCAGGAAGGTGGGAATCCCATAGGGGCCCAGGTGTGCAAGAGGGAAATGGAAGTGGAATTGCAGAAAGTGGCCTGCAAACAAGCTTGTGGGGAATCAAGCTAGGGTGGTGTTGCTGTTACATGGGAAGCTGGTGATGCTGATTTGATTTCGTTTGAGTTATGGAGCCTGATTCATCAAGCCAAATCGAAAGCTCGCTCGCACGCACAAAATCGCGATCCGGAATCGGACGCCAAATTACGATTTATCAACCAAATTTTGTCCAGCGACAATACGCTGGCGTATTCTCCCGGCAGTTATCAACTGAAATGATTGTTCGCTCCGAACCACGCATCTCCAGGTGCTCGACACTGGAGAGCTTGCAATAAAAGTCACTGTTCCCCTAAAAAATAATTCTTTTTAATGGCAGACATCTTTCATTTAGACCTAAATAAAAATGGGCTGTTCAAATGTTTCAAACATATATATTAGCTAAGAAATAAGCATATTTTTACATGACCTAATATTATTGGGTTCAGAAAGAGTTAACTGATTTCAGCTTTTTACATAGGTGCCTATCTAAATGCAAACAATGCCGGACTCGAGGATCCGCCTGGTGATAAATTCCAGCGAGCTCTGGCGAGTTTCAAGCACACACACAAGTTCTTGTTTGCTTCTATTGTTAGGTCCATAAATATTTGGACACCTTTTATTTAATTTTGGTTCCGTACATTACCACAATTAATTTTCAATGAAACAACTCAGATGCAGTCGAACTGCAGACTTTCAGGTTTAATTCAGTGGGTTGAACAAAAAGATTGAATAAAAATGTGAGGAACTAAAGCCTTTTTTAACAAAATCACTTTATTTCAGAGACTTGAAAGTAATTGGACAAACTAAAAAGCTGAAAATAAAATGTTCACTTCTAATACTTGGTTAAAACCCTTTGCTGGCAATGACACCCTTTAGTCTTGAACTCATGGACATCACCAGATGCCGGGTTTCCTCCTTTTTAATGCTCTGCCAGGCCTTTACTGCAGTGGCTTTCAGTTGCTGTTTGTTTGTGGCCTTTCTGTCCGAAGTTTAGTCTTCAACAAGTGAAATGCATGCTCAATTGGGTTCAGATCAGGGGACTGACTTGGCCATTCAAGAATATTCCACTTCTTTGCTTTAACCACCTGAGCGATAAGCCCGACCTTGGTACGGGCTTCAAAAAGTTACAATTATCGATAAACCCGAACTTTTCTCACTGTATGAAAATACAGTGAGAAAAGTTCGGGTTTATCGATCACTTACCTAGTCCCGCTGCGATCATCCATCGTCGTGTTCCAGCGTCATCCTCCAGCGTCGGGTGTCCTCCCCAGGAAGAAGAAGCCGGCCGGCTTCTTCTCCCTCCGTGCGTGTACGTCGGCGCGTACGATGACGTCGGCGCGTGTGTGGGAAATTCAAACTGAAACTCATTCAAACACATTTTGAATTGGATTGAATACAAACTCCTGTATCCAATCCAATACAAAATAATACAAAATAAATACAAAGTATGTAATTGGTAAATTCAAACTCTCATTTTGTATTGGATTGGATACAGGAGTTTGTATTCAATCCAATAAGTCCAAAAACGTAATCCGAGGTCAGGGTCAGGCAGCAAACAGGCAAAGTCCAAAAACGTAAGCAAGGTCCGGTACACAGCAGAGCAAAACAGAGAAAACATCTTACCACTGGGAGTTACACAGGGTAAACCAGAGATTGCTCAGGCAACTTCCTGTAGTAGGAGGTGCCTTTAAGTACCAGCCATAGGCTGTAGAAAACAGAGAGCGTGTATGGGTTACCTCCTAGATTAAGAGAGACACACCCACGCCAGCTCAAACACCATAGCAAGTCTAAGCATGAAGGAAACACAGGCATGGAACATAGGTAGTGGGTTACCTGAAAGATAGGACCCGGCGCCCGTGCCTGCGATTAGTAGCAGCGGCGCCGGCACGACCTGCAGTGCTAACACAAACAAAACACGTGTAAACCCACACTTCCATATAAGGCCAAAATAGTTAAAAATGGCCCAACAAATATTGCATTCAAAAAATACTTACCAAACCAGTATACAATTTTGGCCTATCAGGGGTGGAAAACTGTATTAGAAAATATTTATGCAGGACAAACATTTTAAATATAGGCATAATTTTGCAATCAAACAATATGGCCATCACTACTTCCCACACTACATATCTCACATCCTTTTGTGTGTGAAATTCCCCCACCTACTAGATTGTAAGCTCTTCTTTAGTTCCTCACATTTTTATGCAATCTTTTTGTTCAACCCACTGAATTAAAGCTGAAAGTCTGCAGGTCAACTGCATCTGAGTTGTTTCATTTAAAATTTTTTGTTCAAATATTTATGTACCTAACTGTAGATATATATGTATTTATACATGTGTGTGTGTGTGTGTGTGTGTGTGTGTATATATATATATATATATATATATATATATATATATATATATATATTATGGAGGCTATTTTCTGATTGGCCAGCGGAGTTGATAAAGCTTGGAAACAGAGGCACTCCCTGCATCAGAATTGCCCCCATGCGCAGGGGAGAGATGCCTGTGACAATAAATATATAAATACATATTTTTATTGTTTAAAAATCTGAAGAGATAAATATTTATAAATATATATGTATTTTCATATTTTATGCTATATATATATATATATATATATATATATGTGTTTTTTTTCACATTTATATGCATTTTTATGCACTTTTACAAGCGATTGTAAGCTTTTTAAGAAAGCTTCCGTTGAAAACAATGGGGTATTTTAAAAGTGTTTTTATCAGGGCTTTAAAATCTGGAAGCCCCCTTTATTAAGAAGACTCCCAGATCTCTACCACCCCACCCTGGGGAATGAGTACAGGAGTACATTAAACCCCTTACTCATTTATTTGAAATGGTTAAAATATGTGTAAAAAAATAAGATAAGGCTTTAATGTTAAAATATTTTATTTTATGTGTGTGTTTAGTGTAACCTTTCTACTTTTACTTTTTGACAGGTTATCCCACAATGACAGTATAATTCAAACCTACTGACAGTGTGGGATCCCCAGGCACTCGGGGTTACATGAGGACAAGTCTCCCCATTCAGCTCTAGTGATAAATGGATGAACGGGAAACCCCGATAACGGCTCAAGCTTCATCAGGTATCCCCTTTGCTCAGCCAATCACGGAGCACTAGAGCTGAATGGGGTGACTTGTCCTCATGTAACCCCTAGGGCCTGGGGATCCCACACTGTAAGTAGTCACATGGCTGTTCTTGTGAATGAATGCAGCTTTGGGAATCATCCTGTCAGTGTGGGATAACCTGTACAAAATAAAAACTTGAAAAGTCAAACTGAAAAAAAACAAACAGCCAATTGTCACGGACTGCGCAGGCCCAATTGCATGTTAATTTTTAGCACCTGTGCGCATACTGATGAGCATATATAAGGGTGTTGTCTAACTTGCTTTTTTCCTTTTGTCTTATTTATTTTTTTTTTTTTCAAGGAGGGGCTGTTGTTTTGTTTGTTAGCCCAATCTATGTTGGTACATTTGTTACTTTGCTTACCATTTAGCACAATAGCTTCTTTTTTTTAACTTTGAATGTTTCAATGTTCATTTTGCAATTTTGAACTCAATGTTAATGCTATGTTATTGTGTTTGTGGCCATATTGTTTGATTGCAAACATTTGTATTTTTTGAATGCAATATTTGTTGGGCCATTTTTTAACTATTTTGGCCTTATATGAAAGTGTAGGTTTACATGTGTCTTGTTTGTTCTTTTTAATTTTTTTGTCATTTAGTGTAAAGTTTAGTGATGTGTGTGTTTTTTTTTTATGTATTTTTATATCTTATTGGGAACTTTTAGCAAATGTTTCTTTTGAATAAAGTTGTTTGTAAAATGTTGTTGTTTGTTTTTTGGGGATCCAGCCTTCTTCCACATACCCGGAACACAAGCCTTAGCCACGTTTACTAAGTGTTTGATCACTGAATTATTATATACTTTCTGTGGGCAGTCATGCAGGTGAAGGAGGAAGAAGGCCTGGTCCTCAGGAACCTCCTCAATTGACATTTTCCTTTCCAACATACCTCTCCAACCTTAGCCCAAAATCTTTGATTACTGGACAAGACCAGAAAACATGCAAAATATCCCTTTGTCTCTGCCACATCTCCAACACAACCTAGACTCAACCCAACCCAGATGGGAACATGACGACATGTAGCTTCTCGGGGGTCATGTACCATCTGGACATGATTTTACAACTCATCTCCAGAACACCACTGTGAATGGATGCTTTCTGGGTAAATTTTATTACTTGTTCCCGTTGTGAAAGAAAGAACCTCACCCCCTGTTCTCTTTCCCAAGAACATAGGTATGAGGGCATATAATCTTCTGGCGATGTATATATATTCTGGCAATGGAATATATGGATGAAATAGCATGTCTCGGGTCACCCATTCCAGCACACATTTTTTTCAAATATAGATAACGGTCTCTGGAAGGTGGATGCAAGCAGTAAGGATCGCAGAAAATGCCACAGTTGAGCCGTTCTCCAGAAATCTAATCCGAAAGGGTGACTTGGGGAGCATAGTTCCCTATTATATACCAGTGATCCCTCTTTACAAAATTTATTACTCCACACCCAGGGCAGGGCAAAAGTGTGATTCCCTAATCTGGGTAACATTGGGCTTAGTTGGGGCGAGATCTCTTTGTTTGGAAAATATTAACTACCAATTTCACTCATTGCCCTCAGTGAGGGGTGATTCCTCACTATCTGACTGGAAGGGTACTACACCCACAGAAGGTGTTTCAGTGATCTAGTGCTAAACTTTTGTTCTATTGAGACCCAACGTTTGCTATCTGCAAGTACGCACCGGTCCACAATTCTCACTAAATGTGAAGCTGCATGATATAAGGAGAAATTAGGGACGCTCAGGCCACTGACTGGTCATTTGTGCCAGAACAATAAACGCCTGTTTATTTACAGTTTGGAATGTAGTTGTTTGAAAAACGCTCTAGGGATGCCAATCCGGAGTGCCTGAAAAAGGTAAAGGAATCTCGGTAAAATATTCATTTAAAATTATCTGAATACAACCAAACCATGCGTGTTACCCATTGGTCCAGCTCTCCAGACAGTGTAAGTAGCAAAGGGGAGAAATTTAAGGAGAACAATTTATCCAGATCAGTTGCAATTTGTACACCCAGGTATCTGATGGCCTCTTTGGCCCATTTAAATTGAAAAGTAGTGGCAAGTTAGTTCCCTTGAGCCTCTGGCAGTGTGATATTAAGGGCTGCTCATTTAGAAAAATGTATTTTAAAGTGAGATAAGCTGCCATATATTTAAAACTCCTGCATTAAATTAGGGAGGGACAGCATGGGCTTGGATATGAGAAAGATGAGTTCGTCTGCGAAGGCCTCCACTTTTTGTTCAGAGACTCCAAACTGTAAGCCTGAGATATCTTTGGAGCAGCGAATATAGCAGAGAGTGTACGGGTGAGTATAAAAATCAGTGGAGACAGGGGGGCACCGTTCACCCGTACTGATGCCGTGGGTTGGGAATTTACTGATCTAATCCTGGATAGCATAATATCGCCCAGTCCAATATGTGTTAGGGTTTGAATCATAAACTGCCAGTCCACCCTGTCAAACGTTTTTTCTGCTTCGGTTGACAGGAGGAAGGCTGGCACATTGGATCTCTGCGTAGCAAAGGTCCAGTTTACAACTCTTGTTGTATTGTTCCTGGCTTCTCTGGTGGGGACAAAACCTGCTTGGTCTAGGTTTATAAGTTTATGTAGCAAAAGTTGCAGCCTGCAAGCCAAGATTTTTGTGAACAGCTTTTAAGTCTTGATTGAGCAGTGATATTGGCCTATAGCTTGCACATTATGAGGGATCTTTCCCTTCCTTGGGTATCACCGTGATGTGAGTGATGTGTCTTGTAATAATTCAGGGTAAAGCCATCTGGGCCTGGGGATTTACCTGTGGCAGTGGATTTAATGGCCCTCTGAAATTCTAGGGCTGTGATAGGGGTCATCAAGGCTTTAACCTCAGCCTGGGATAGCTGTGGCATTCCTGAGTTAATGAGGTAGTTTTTAATCCTGTTGATTCTCACCCTATCCCTGTTATTCCCTTGGTGGTGTGGATTAATGTTATATAGGGCTTGATAATATTCCTAAAAACAGGCTGCAATATCCTTCCTTAAGTTTGCAACCTTTCTTATTGACAATATACAGAATAAAGGAACATGTTATTTTGGCTTTCAAAGAATTAGCCAAGATCCTGCTACTTTTATTGCCATATTCATAGAAGGTCTGTCAATAAAAGGTCAATAAAAGTCTGCACTTAGCCAAAGTGGCTTTGGCTTTTCCCAAACAAAGAGCAGCTAACTTCTCTCAACACCACTAATTCCTTTCCTATTTCTGGATCCAAAGTCCGCTTTTGGAATCTCTCTAGGTCTGGGATTTTCAAGAGCCTGACCAATATCTCTTGTCTAGAGGCTTTCTTAACTCTAGGGCATTTTTTAATAAAATGCCACGATTTACCACCTTGTGGGCTTCCCACATCAACATGGAGCTCACAGCTGGTGTTTTGCTGGTGGAAAAATATGTGGATAGTTCTCTGGAAACATCCACCAGAATCTCCTTATCTTTCAAAAAGGGATTCATTCAGCTTCCAGTTCCACACTTTAGGGGAGTCATGTTGAAGCGCTAATTGTAAAAAAAATGGTGAATGGTCTGAAAATGTAGTGCTTTCAATCGAGCAGTCATGAACTTGGATTAAATTGGGGTGGCGGATCCGAAAGTGGTCAATCGCAAGTAACTTTGATGAGGCCTGGAAAAAAACATAAAGTCCCTATCTGCAGGGTGTATTACCCTCCAGACATTTACCATCTGGTGATTTAGAAAGCTTTGTTTGATACGCCCTTAACCTGTAATCCCTCTGTCAAAGGAACAAGAAACATCTATGTTAGGATCAGGGGCGCAATTAAGGTCACCGCCAAAAATGACCAGGCCTTCACGGAATTCCTCCAGCCTCATCAGAGTTGTGGACAAGAAGGTAGCCTGGGCTGTGTTGGGAGCGTATGCTGTAGTAACCAATTGGTAACCAATGTAGTAACCAATTGGTTCTCTAGTAAATCCCTTGACAAACAACATCCGCCCCTCATCATCACAGAACTTGTCTTTAAAAGACAAGAGACCGTATTGGACAAAAATATACACACACCTTTTGAGCGGGAGTCTGTTGAGCAGCTATGGTTGGGAATGTACTGTTGGGAATGTACGATTCCAGAGTTTAGGTATACATCTTTTCTAAAGTGGGATTCTTGTATAAACGCCACTTGTGTTCTAAACCGGTAAAGTTCAGAAAACAAGGACGAGCGTTTCTCCAGAGTATTTAAACCCTTCACATTTAACGTTGTGATTTTAAGTATAGCCAAAGTTTGCGCCATAAATTCTTGTGAAAAATCTGGCAACACCAAAACAGGCTGTTGTCACGGTCCCTTCCGTGACAGAAGTTTGAGGATCTGTCAGACAAGCTGCATGTGTGATTATCTGACAGTCTCTTTGTTTTTACTTGTTTCTGTGTTGTTGTTTGTAATGACCACTCCTCTTGCATCAGGTGCAGCTGGTTGTTGAGCCTTTGGAACCGTCTTCCTTGCCTCCCCCTCCTGTCATGGTGGACGGTAATCTAGAATTTCAGATTGCCAGGATACTGGACTCTCGAATTCTCCGTAGATCTCTCCAGTATCTCGTTCACTGGAAGGGGTACGGTCTGGAGGAGAGAATGTGGGTTCCAGCGACCAACGTTAATGCTAGTCGTCTAGTGAGAGCTTTCCACAGGGCTAATCCAGATAAGGTCAGTCCTGGGTGTCCGGAGGCCACCCGTAGAAGGGGGGGTACTGTCACGGCCCTTCCGTGACAGTACTGACAGCTGTCAGCACAGTGCCATTTTTAGATCCAGAACGCTTTTTCTGCATCCTCATTATATTTAATCATTACTGACCTTCGGCCTTTGGTCAGATCAGAAAGCTGGGCTGCTATGGTTAAAAAATTGGGAACGACTCGTCGGTAGTAGCCAACGCTCCCTAAAAAGGCTTGGATCTGTTTCTTAGTGAGGGGACATGGCCAGTTCTGAATTGCTTCCACCTTGTTTACCTGAGGTCTGACATCGAGGTTATCATCGAGATGGACAAATGCATATGCATGATGGGGGTGTAAAAGCTTGTCCATGACCCGTTGGAATGTGGCAGGGGCAGTCTGTAGGCCGAATGGCATCCTTTTATACTGGAAGTGACCGTCTGGTGTGGAGAAAGCAGTTTAAAGTTCCTCACATTTCTATGCAATTCCTTTGTTCAACCCACTGAATTAAAGCTGAAAGTCTGCAGTTCAACTGCATCTGAGTTGTTTTATTTGAAATGAATTGTGGTAATGTACAGAACCAAAAATAGAAAAAAAGTTGTCTCCTAACTGTAGCTGATAAGGTTTCTGTTTTCCCAGTTGGTGTATCTTAAAGTTTTCTTAGCTACCTTTTTCCACCACCTCAAAAGGCCCTTGCCACCTGGCTAGGAATTTACTTTCCACAGTGGGTATCAACACAGCTACCCAGTCCCCCACCTGGAATTGTCATAGGTCTGACCCCTCTATTGTACATTCGGCTTTGGGTCTCTTGGGCACTCAGGAGATGTTCCTTGACCAAGGGCATGACCGTGGCAATCTGTTTCTGTAACTTGGAAACAAACTCTACTACACTCTGATGGGGACTGGTCTCGCTCTTCCATGTTTCCTTCACCAGATCAAGTAATCCCCTAGACCAGCGATGGCGAACCTATGGCACGCGTGCCAGCTGTGGCACGCGAAGGCCTTGCAGCTGGCACGCGGGAAGGTCCGCAATTAAGATATGCGGCACGGCGGGAGGCGAGTGTGCCGGTGTCTGCTTTGCAGCTTGCTGGCACTTTGAGGAAATTCTTTGGTTTTGTGCGGCAGTTTGGGCACTCGGGCTCAAAAAGGTTAGCCATCACTGCCCTAGACCACTGCCCGCATACCAATTGAAACAGAGAAAATCCTGTGGATGCCTGGGGAACTTCTCTAATGGCGAAGAGAAGGCCAGGAGTAGGCAGTCCCAATTTTTCCCATCTTTTTGTACCACCTTTTTCAACAATAATTTTAGTGTTTTATTGAACCTCTCTACCAGGCCATCTGTCTGCGGGTAGTAGACAGAGGTTCGCAACTGTTTAATGTTAAATAGCTTGCATGCATCCGCCATTACTTTAGACATGAATGGAGTATCCTGGTCTGTGAGGATCTCCCGGGGGAAACCTGTCCAGGTGAACATGTTAACAAATTCCCAAACGATGGCGTTGGACGAGGTCTTTCTTAAAGGAATCGCCTCCGGATAGAGTTGCATGATCTGGAATCACTAGGATGTATTGATGCCCCCTAGCTGACTTTCCCAGGGGCCCCACAATATCCATAGCTTTTCTGGCCAGACGAAACGCTCAGTGATGCGGGCTTCCATTTTTTCATCCCCCAGGTGACCCCTCTAATACCTCATTATGCGCCATTTTCAGAATCATCCTCTTATACTGCTGGGGTATAAACAATTGTTCAACCCTCTGCTCGCGGATTCTGGTAACCCGGTAAATAAATCTCTGTTGACTGCAAAATGGGGAAATCTTTCCTCAGCCCCGGGTTCTTGAGGCACTCCATCCACTATCATAATCTGGTCCCTAACATTCACCAAAGTAGGGTCCCTCAACTGGGCAGTACAAAATTCCCCCTTATTTACTTTAAACCCGGGATCGATAAGGCTAGAGGAAGAATCCCCCCATCATCTCTCGCCATAACCTGGAATGAGAACACTCTCCCCCCCCCTCGGAGGACTGGCTAGGTGACAGGATCAGTATTAACCCCTAACTTTTCTTTTAGGGCTGTTCCAGGTGGGGCTGTTTCAGAATCTTTCCCTGCCCGTTTATTAAGCAATTTTTTCTGTTCCACCCCCCACAAGTTCCAAACAAAGAAAACTCGCCCCAATATCACCTCACATATCAGGTTTCCTACCACCCCCACGAGGTGAGTAACGGTGCCCTAGCCTGTACTGATCTGGACCAGCATAGTCGGGTATGTCTTAGTATCACTATGTATACACATCACACGGAGAGGTTTTCCCCCAGACTTAACCTCGCCAACCACTTTAGCATGTACCAGAGTAACTATGCTACCTGAGTCCAACAGGGCATTGGCCGGGACCTGGTTCACCTGCACCCTGCATTTGAAATCGTCCAGGCCTGTTTTGGGTCTAGCAGTACACACTTTGAGTGTGGAAGGACGTCCTCCTCCACACTGCATAAGTTCCTCCTGCAGGGGACATTGGGCCCTAATGTGGCCGTAGGCTGAACACCACTAGCACTGTACAGGGTCTCCTCTCCAAGGTGTGACATCTCGAGGTTGGAACTCCTGCTGGAAAGACAGTGAACCTTTGGGTGTAGTCATGCGGGATCTGGGATTCCTCCGAACAGCATTATCTCCTGGTGAGGGAGGCCTGGTTCTCCTGGTGAAAGTGGCATTTTGGGGACAGTTTGATGACAACAACTCCTCCGCGATGGTGTATCGCTCCACATATTCCACCAGCTGGTCTGCTGTGTTAGGGTCCCAATGACTTACCCACCTCTGCAACTCCTCAGGCAGGTACCGCAGAAACTGGTTGACCACAAGGTGTTCCACTATCTGGGTACAGGTCAGTGTCTCAGGCTGCACCCACTTGGTAGGAAACTGTATGAGATCATGCATCTGAGAGCTGGGGGATAGATCGATGCAGTATCTCCATTTAAACACCCGCTGTGCCTTGACTGCCGTAGTAACTCACAGAAGGGCAAGGATCTCTGTTTGAGCCGATCATAATTTGAGGAGTCCCTTGGGGTAAAGTCATAATGGGCCTTCTGTGGCTTCCCAGCCAGGAAATGGCTGATAAGGCCAGCCCATTTATCTCAGGGCCACCCTTCCCTTTCAGCAGTCCTCTCAAACTTTAACCCCCCTAGCGGTAATCCTGAGTCACATTTGGGGTAGCTTTAACCTAAAAAAAAACCCCACTTACCTTGCTCCGCTGTCGTCCTTCGTCGTCATGCTGGTCCCCGCAGGTCCTGGGGACACGTCTTCTTCGATCTGCACCCGCACAATGCAGAGACGTTCTCCGGGGTTTCCCGGTGACGTCAGTGCATGCGTGGATTCAATACAAAATAGCTGTATTAAGTCCAATACAAAGAAATTCAAATGATGTTGATAATGATAATAAAGCATGATTCTGGTAGTCAAAAAATTGTGAGGTATTGCTGAATTAAATTGACGTAGTAGTGAGTAGGGGTATAATAAATAGAAGTGATGTGCCAATGGCATATAAACCATGAAATTAAGAAAAACAGCTGAATTAGTTTGAAGTAGTAGAGACAATGCCCCTGATTGGAAGCGCAAAAGTACGCGCGGCCAGCGATCGCGGTTTACCGCGGTCCGGACTCGAGTGTGCGCGTACACTCGCCTCACTGCCAGCCGGATTCCTGCCTTCATAATAATGAGCAATAGGGGGTGCGAATCTGCCAATTAAGGCGATTAGATTTCAGCTGCGCGATTAAGGAGGATCTGTTAAGCTTTATTGATGAATCAGGGGCTATGTCTCATGGCCTGCCGCTTCCTCCTCATGCTATTACTGCTGCTGCCTGCCCACTGCCCAGTACCCAGCTCTAGATGCCAGACTAGACTCAAGCTCAACAGGGTCTTCTTTCCCCGCTGATTCCGTCAAGCCCATTCCCTTTCATGTGGTTTCACTACATAGTTGGTACGGATTGGGATCTCGTTGATCCATTCATGTCTCCGTTAGCTACAGCTTCGACACTGTCCATATAGGTGATGGCCTCAACCTCTAATGCCGTCCTTGCTCCTTCTCAGGGCCCAACGCCCCCTCCTCATGCTGTAACTGATGCTGCCTGCCCAGTTCCCAACTCTGGATGCCAGTTACTAAAGCGGTCCCCGCTCCGTCTCAGTGCCCACCGCCTCCTACTGCTGCTCTGCCTGTACTCTGAAGCCTGTGTATGGCTTGTAACAGAGCAGTGAAACCTGGTGGCTAATTTTTGGACCAGAGGAACCCCCTCATGTCCCTCTCTGCCTCTACTCGGAGACCATGTAAAATCCGGCATGTTCCCTTGACCGCCCCATAAAATGGCCTTGCCAGCAACAGCAAAAAGACTTCCTTATTTTTTTTTTACTTGTACAGTGTTGTGCAGAGCTGGGGGAGTCTTGACATGTCTTTTTAAATGTATTTAGAGGCTGTTGAAGCTCTCCACCGACCCGAATAACAACCCAAATTTTTCCCCCATTGACTTTAATGGGATTCAAATTCGGCATTCGACAACCCGAATAATTATGCATTATTCGGCCGAATAGCGGTCCAATCGAATAGCGACCTATTCGACCAACACTACTCAGGATTCCTGAATAGTAACTTATCACTTCAAACCGTTACCTACTTTTCTGTATCACCTACTTTACTTTGTATAAATAACACCATCTTTTCTGAATAAATCAGAACAGCAACTCTATAGATCAAACTGGTATCTCTGTTAGGTTAATATAATGATCCCAAGAAAACAAACGGCTGATGTTTCTTTAAGAAATACATACATTTTTCTTGACACGTATGACCAAGCTGAGTGTTTTCTGGGTGGGAGGGGGAAGCATGGAGTTTAAATAAAATAAACTAAAAAAAAAGGTTTTGTTTTATTTTAAATACATGTTCATATTTTTTTTTGCCAGCAATAAACTGTACAATGAATTTTAATTTAAGAAACAGCTTTAGCTGTCAGGATCTTCATCACATCTTGTTGCCAAAATCACTGATGAAGATCCAAAGCAGGATTCTATTTCACTCTATTCATAATGATTATTAAAACATTCATCCAGTGTAATGACCTGGCTCCAAATGAGGTGACTGAGGCCAAATTATGGTGAAAATGCTGGAACATATCTGTAAAGTGATTGTCTGATCCAGCTATAGGTACCCTTTCAGTTTGTGTTTTTTATTATAATAATCCCTGGTGATGGAGGTCCTTGTTCAGGCACTTCCTGACATAGGATGACCACACACAGTTTCTGTTTCTTAATCCTGCTTTTACAGTGGCTATTGCAACAATTGCTGTTGACACCATCTTTTACCAGCCCTAAGAAATGCTATTACAGTTTGCAATTAGATATGAAATGGCTGTAATTATGCTGCAGAAGATCAGCGGGTATGGGATGTAGGAGGTTGAGAAAAAGGTAAAAAACAGATATTTAAAAAACAGCAACTATTTACGATAATACACATTGCAAAGAGCAAACTAAATGTCAGTCAGTTATGTTTAATTCTAATTATAGGGCAGGAATAAATGATGAATGGTGACTAAATGGTACCCAAGAGAATAAGCCAACACAGCTTAAAATACACGTATTGCAGCACATTAGATTTACTGAATTGGCTGCCTTAATGCAATATAGTAGGCAGATGCACATGGGTCATTTTACAGCTGGAACAAAACAATAATTATTATAATTATCATCATAATGATAATATGTATGTATGCGGTATTTGTGTAGCACACCGGTGGCGCATTTCTTCCTCCGGCCAGCAGGAGCCTCTGCAGCATTCTTAGCTCCCGGAAATACCTTCTCTCTGGCCGCCCGCTCGAACTAAACGCTTATCCCTGCTGTGCCGGAATTGGGAGGTCTTTTCTGTTGCAGACGCAGCCATGGTGAGGTTTCAGCTCTATTTTAATGCGATACTAATCCGGCTTCATCCTCTGTGGTGGCAGTCCATTCGTGTCTGTCAGTTTTGCAGGCATGTGGTACGGACCCACTCATGTGTAACCGGCTTTGTTGTGTGTCCCCCTGTCCTTGATGTGTAAGGTGGGGGACACTAGGCCTCGGCTGCTTGGGAAGATGTTTGCCGGGTGGTGTGAGTCCAGGGCTGAGCTAAGTCTAGGGTACAAAGTATTGAGGGGTGGTTGTGGTATTCTATATTCGCTTGTGTATTGCATTGTGTGTACAAAATCCCTGGGCTTGTCCAGTCTGTGTGGTATTAAGTCGTAATGTATTAGCTCTGTTGTGTTATGTCTTTTTATTACAATGCTAGATATTATGATCTTGGTGAGCACTGAGGTTGTTTATAACATATCTTATCTTGGTGATTCTGTGCATGGATTAAAGCAAATTTTTTTTTATATATAGGGTGCTGCACTGCCCGGGATACCTACGTCAGGCATCCCGGGAGACTCTTAGGTGCTCCTTCTGCTGCATGTGCAGAAGGAGCATTTTTGTGAAAATGGAAAAAATTGCTGATCTCACGCATGCACAGTGAGATCGGCATGTTTTTTTTCTAACCTACGTCACCCGGTCTTTCGCCTGGGTTGGGTGACGTAGTAAGAAGTGAAGACTGCGGCGCACCGGCACAGAGATGGATGCTGGGACGACATGGGACTCGATGGAAGAAATCTCTGGACCGATCGACTGTGCTACGGGATTGAAGGGTATGTTTTGTTTTTGTTTTTTTTCCTCTTTAATGTGTTTGCTCATGGTGTATAAAAGAGTTAAAACAATATTGGTGTTCCTCTTCTGATATATTCCTTTACTTCTATCTAAGTCTTCCTCTCTCTCCACCTTTGCTGACTTTATCAAAACCACCATCCTCAAATATTTACCATGATCTTAGTGTATGGTCTGGTGATTGTTTACCTCTTACGTGTATGGTACAGCCATACTTTTTTCTCTTCTGCCTTACCTGCAAACTGCACATAGAAGTCAATAGGGCTGCACTTCTCAGGCACCCAGTGTAAGCAATAGTGGGTGTGGTCCTAGGAGTTGGGTAAGTACTGACCCTTGGTAGAAGGGTGATGGAGGATAGTTAAGTGGAAGTAAACTAAAAAAAAAAACTCACCTTCACGAGCACCGCCTTAGTGGTTTTCCCTTCTGCCTACATTATCCACTCTCGCACTATGCAGGTGCAAGATCGGGTGATAAAGCTTGTGGGGGGGGTGGTGGTGTGCCAAACTCATGTGCAGGAGGAGCAGCCAGAAGCCTCCTGGGATGCATGACGTATGTATCCCAGAAGGCTCTGTGCTTCCATTCTGTATTTAAACCACCCTCCACCTATTAAAAGGTTGTCTTCACTTTTATGTTGGGTAAAAATTTTACTTCAGGTTTGCTTTAATGTACACCGATCCTTTAAACAATTATGTATATATCCCTCCCCTCTTAGTGAATTGAAATCTCCATAGGAAAATTTTAACCTTTGCCTAGATCTAACGACATTGCATTTATATATGAAATGTCATTCTCATGGAAAAAGTCCTAGCTGTGACTACTGTTGGTGGTAGCCTAATGCTGTTTGAGTTTTGTACTAAATATATGATCTGTCGTGTTTTTTTGTCTTCCCCACTTCTCAGGCTCGTGGACCCAAAAAACACTTGAAGCGTGTTGCTGCTCCCAAGCACTGGATGCTGGATAAGCTGACTGGTGTCTTTGTGAGTATCTGATGGATACAATTGGACATGTGATGGTGCACACTTTGATCTGTTAGGATGGGAGGAAATGGGTCATGGTGATGGTGCAGTTGGCAGACAGTTGCCATGTAATGGGAAGTACTTGAGGGCTTCTTGGCAAATGGATATATAGGAGGCACTTAATTTTCACTGACTACCTATATGCTGTTTCAACAGAACGTAATATATTTGACAAGCAAATTTAAGCTTCATTAGGCTATCTGTCCTTTTAATACCCCTGAGGAAGTGTGGAACGCATTGGGTAACGAGCCTTTTAAAGCCATCAATCTCCCTTCAAAGTGAAGAAACAGAACTATCTTTGACAAAATATAAATTTGGTCATATCTGTCTACACTTCCATTCCCAACATGGGAAATCAGACAGGGTGCTTTTCTGATATTTAGGGCTTGTAAACTGTTATCAATGTTTTGTAAAATTCACAATATGATCTTCTAGCCAAAACAAAACCCGTTTCTTTGTTTAATCCAGATATTTTGATTTTTATAGTAGGTTTCATATTGGCATATTAAAGTAATAAGTAAACCTAAACCCAATCACCAACATTTTCAAACTTTTAGGTTCTTGACCTGGCTCAGAATACAGAGCTTAGTATTGCAAATCAAGTTTTTGGACAGCTTATAGAAATTTGTTGCTGAAAATGTAACACCTGAGTCTTCTCCTTTGGATGGCATTGCTCATGTGACCTGGCTTTGTCTTTCAGGCCCCTCGTCCATCCACTGGTCCCCATAAGCTTAGGGAATGTCTGCCTCTGATCATCTTTCTGAGGAACCGGCTGAAGTATGCTCTGACCGGCGATGAGGTGAAGAAGATTTGCATGCAGCGTTTCATTAAGATTGACGGCAAGGTCCGCACAGATATTACATACCCAGCTGGATTCATGGGTAAGTGACTGGTGATCTGATCTGTTTAACCTTCCTAGTGGTAAATGCGAGTACCAAAAGTATCCATACCAAGAGTTAACCTGGAGCCACACTCGGGGTGGACTTGCTAGGAAGTTTCAAGTCTTATCTGGTCCTCCAGTGATACCCGTGGCGTCCTCCAGCAATGCCCGCAGCATCTGCTTCCCCTGCACGAGCAGACTTTGCGGCTGTGAGGCGGGACCAGGTGGGAAATTTAAAATATGTACCATTTTGACATTTAAAAATACTTATTATTCAGACCGCCAGGGAGGTTCAGAGCTCTTCAATTTTGTATTGAAGTTTACTTTTCGATAATAGATTTAATCTGGTGGATAACTTCATTGTTGTGCTGCCCTCTTGTTGCCCAATGATAGCTCCTAAACCCGGCTATGTTAAAGTAAAGCTGCATAATGCCTGTTGAACATAGGGCAGCAAATGGATAAACTGAACTTCCCACCAATGATGGTACACTCGGAAGTATAAAAATTCAATTAGGAAATTTTCTCATTGTGTCACTGCATCCCTTTCAACTTCTTTAATCTCCCCATTGGTCCTATGATTTAAAGTGGACCCATCACCAAAATGTTTACTTTGGATAAAAGGGTAGAGAACCCTTTTATGTAAGGTAGAATTTATTTCTGCTTTATTAGCATTCTTAGACTACTAGAGAGGCACAGAACGTAAGAGAAATAGATCATAGTTCTAGGTATGGGAAAGCACAAATTTGCAGATAACTGCTGATATTTTTGGACGTACGGACTGACATGCAGCCTCTACTCTTTTTGTTTTTTTTTCATAATATGCTCCATTGACCTTCTTCCTTTAGTACAACTGTTCCCTTCTTGCTCGGAATTTAGTTTTATTTGAAGAGTTTTTAGAAGTTGCCAGTTTTGTCTTAAAACTGTGCTCTGAACTCTATGGGACTGTTTTTTTTTTTTTTGTTTTTTTTGTTTTTTTTGTTTTTTTTTAGGTTGCAGCATTCGCCACCTGACTGCAGTTTGATTTTGTATAAACAGTTTCATGTACTACCTGCCTTAATTACTCTTTGCCTTGCCCCATTATACAGTGCTATAATCCCATATACTTGGCTCAATGCAGTTCTTATTGGGTGTAGTATTTTTCAGCTTTAAAATAAAATGTTTATTAAAGTCAGTTGCTTATGAATTGTGTGGCTAATATACAACGATCTATATCTTCAAAGATGTCATCGCCATTGAAAAAACTGGTGAATACTTCCGTCTAGTTTATGATACCAAGGGTCGATTTGCTGTGCACCGAATCACAGCTGAGGAGTCCAAGGTAAGCATCGGGTTGTATAGCAAAGTGTGTATGGTTCTTCAAAGCATCTTTTTTTAGGAGCTGTTTTTTTGTTACACCAGTATCGAAGTAAAAATATTGAACAGGTTAGCTGTAGAAAAATCAGACTGAAAATGTAGCATGCTGCTTCCTGCAGCAGACTGTGCATGCAGCGTGCATGGTAAAATCCCAGTTGAATATTTGTCTTCCTGGTGAATGCTGTCAGGCTGGATAAAATTATGTGTTTATACAATTTTATCTGTCAACCATAAACTGATGATATTGATTACCACACTCTGCATAGTGATCCAGATATGAATGTTTTCCAGCCTGGATGTTGACATCTTATGAGTATAGATAAAATAAGTGACATGACCAAAGACTTAGTACAGCGCTGCATGATATGTCGGCACTATATAAATACTTGATGATAACGCTGGTCAACAAACATTTTCTTGCCAACACATTAGTCATTTTCGGTTATGTTTGACGCACAGATTCCAAATAATGGTATTGGTTTTGCTAGATTGGCTCTAGTTTTTTTTAAATAATTACATCAATAATAACCTCATAGAAAACTAATGAAACATGACAATTAAGCAAAATTAGTCTTAGATATGCCTACATATACAAAATTACATTTTTGAAATACTTAATGTCAATATATTCTATATTCAGTATATTTACAGAACTAATTACAAAAAGGTCATTGCGTTTGTATGATTTCCTTTTATGCTGCTGATCAGGAGAATAACCATATTGAAGGCTCCAGCAGTAGTCTGCCATCATGTGTCTATCCCATTTGCCCTGATGCCTTTCTTCCATCACCTTTATATCTTGATGGGACCTCTCCCCTTGTTCCTCACTGAAATCACCAAGGTTTTCTGGAAATGTTTGCAAATGGCTATGGAGATAGTGTACCTTTATGCTCATGCTTTATGGTTACCCAAGAAGTTATTGACAACCATGACATAGCTGTGCCAGGTAGAAGCTTCTGTATCAGTCATGTAACTTGTGAAATTTGAATCATTTGTCAGTTTCCAAATCTGGGGTCCTTTAACCACCTGAGTGTTACACTGAGGTCTAGATTTCTGTACCAAAAGTGATCCACTGTTTTTCATGAATTTTTTTTTTTTTAAATTGTAGACCTGTAACTTACAGAAATATGTCCAAACAGGGGTTCTAGTAGATAATCCCTTTTTTACCACCCGGTTACAGCTTCCTACCACTCGGCTGAAAAAAATTTCTGGGGAGAACACTGCACTTTGCTGTCCAAGTAGAAAGTTCACCATTTTAAATCAACACATATGGAGCATTGGTGTTTCATTATGGCAAAGCTTTTGTAAGACCACTTTGACATTTTCATATTCTTTAAGTTTTGTTGAGTGACAATTGGAATTGATGCATACCAGTTACCATTATGCAGTAAAACAGATTTCAAAGTTCTAGTGGAACTGTGTATGAAAAGCCGCCAGTCTTCTGCTCGGTATTCTGGTCCTCCCATATGGGCTAGTAGTCCAGAGATGTTACAACAGTACAGTGTCCATCTTTACTGAAATATGGTCGGAGTGTCACCTCTCTTGTCCTATAAATCGTTATTTTAACTTCCGGTCTCAGACAGTTCTTTTCTTTTAGCCTGGATGATAAAAGTTCAGATGCTTGTTTTGACACTTAGGTCACGTATGAAATCATTGAGCTCTTCTTGGAAGAACTGCTGGTTTGATGAAACATATTCACTTCATATTCACTTCCACTGCTAACTCCTGGATTACACTCCAAACCCTGTATATCCTCCATGTCGGATACAGGAATATCAGGAAGTGTACTGAACACTGGTATGGGAACATCAGCACCGTGCAGCACAGGTTGTCTTGCTGATTCTAAATCAGGGTACTCCCACTTGTTTTTCTTGTAACGATTGAAACCTTTTACATTCACAACACAAAAATAACAATCATTATGATGATTTTTGGGCTCTCGCCATACCAAAGGTACACTAAATTTCAAACTTTTCAGTTTTCCATTTTTCAACTGACTTAGACACTCTACACAAGTTTTGCATACCATATGGTGAGCCCTAACCTTATCTTGGTCCCCCAGTTTATTACCAAAAAATGCAAGATATGCTTGTTTCACAAATTCTGTAATGTTTCTTCTGTTTTTGTTGAGAATATTCACTACAAATGTAGCAAAATACATTGGGGTCATTTAAACAACTTGACGAACTCCATAGTTCTCCCCAGAGGGTTTTAGCCGGTTGCTCCACCTGGCTGCTGTCTCCCCACCGCCCACCTCTCCTCGGCAGCTCTAATCCTCTGCACGTATCTCAGTGAGGCTGCTCTGTGCTCAGCTGTCGTCCAGAGGATTGCTGCTGTGATAAGAGGTGGGCGGGGAGCTCAGTACACAGTTCAGCCTTCATGGAGTGAGAAACAGGCAGCTCCGCCCCTATCTGATAGCACGAGCTAGTTACCACAATTTCAGCCCCCTGTTCTAAAGAATTTCAAGATATGGGAGTCAAAAATGTAAATAGTAATGACAATTTAACTTTGGGGTTGCTGTTTCAGAGGAAAGTGCAACTAGGAGTCCTAAATTGATAATGCAAATTGGGAACCCTGGGGCCACTAACATAGCAAGGAGCATTGGGGTGGGTCTTCTAAATGCATACCACCTGTCACAAATCTATGCCTATCAAACTACCCTATCTGCTTCTCTTCTTTGAACCCCAATTTCTCTGAGGTGGGGGGTACAAAACTGAAAATATAGGTGCAAGTGGGGGGGACACAAATTCATTACTACAGCATCATTAGAACTTAAAAAAAACTCAGCCCATCAAAATGGTCTTCCCTGATCTGTTTACACAGTCCTGTCCACTTCTAAAATTTTTTGAAGGCTTAAGCCACAAGTGTCCCCCACTTGCACCTACAGTTTTTCTATGCCCCCACGTGTACTTAAAAAATTTGAAAGTCGATTCGACCATTGCTTCAGGAGATCTGAAGGTTTCAACACGGCGAGTTGTTAGGCTGCAGAATATGACAAGCAGCTTTTACACTCACATAGCGATCACATTGAGCTGCCGATGACATCATTACACACTGTGGATAAACTTCAGACAGTTTTTTTTTTTTTTTTTTTTTTTTTTTTTTTTATTAATTACCGTATTTTTCGGACTATAAGACGCTCCGGCCTATAAGACGCACCCAATTTTAAAGGAGAAAAACCTAGAAAAAAAAGATTCTGAACAAAATACTAAAAAATCACTCTGTGTCAATGTATCGCCTTCTAATCACTCTGACACAGAGTGATCAGAAGGGGATACATTGACAGAGTGATCAGAAGGGGATACATTGACAGAGTGATCAGAAGGGGATACATTGACACAGAGTGATTAGAAGGGGATACATTGACACAATGTATCCCCTTCTGATCACCCTGTGCCAAAAAATCATACTCACCCGATACCGCGATCCCGCGATGCTGTGGGCTTCTTCTTCTCCTCGCTTTCCTCCCGGCTGCAGCGCGTGTCTCCTCCTCCTCTGAGCGAGGAGAAGCCGACACGCATACCCCAGCGATCCCATAAGCAGGCTGATCCAGCCTGCTTATGAGATCGCGGGGGTACGGGTGTCGGCTTCTCCTGGCTCTCCTCCTGGCTGCAGCGCGTGTCTCCTCCTCCTACATTCATTATACTATTACACTACTACAAAGGATTACACTCCTTAAACTTAGAACACTAGTAAGTTGGGTCACAATACATGACATAGGACAGTTGTGGCAAAATACATAGAATAGAAAAATTGGATATACTAACGGAGCAGGCATTACAAAGTTGTAACAAATAATTGGGAGAAGGTAGAACACTGAAACAATAAGAGGTTACTGATTACCCATGCCAAAAACTCGGAGCACTAAATTTGCCGTGTTTTGCCACACTCCCTTTTTGACCACTTGTCTACAGCTTCCCACCACCCAGCTTAAAAAAATTTCTGTAAAGAAAGAAAATTTATGAAATGAAAGTTTTATGAAAATTAGTGCTACATTTAATATAAAATGCAAAACATCAGTGTTAAAAAAGATTGATAGTAATATGCTGTGTTAACTTTTGTTGGTAAAATCGTCTATTCTGATTCCTGTACCACAAGAACTAGAGCCAATTCAATGAAACTGATGCAATTTCTGGATTCAGCAGACCTAAAATACACTAAATATAGTGAAAAATGCTTGGCAAGTGAGAAACTTTTTTTTTTTTTTTTTTTTTGAGCTGTGTATTTGGAACTTTGAATGAAGTGTTAATTTTTAGTATGTGGCTGGGGAAAGAGTTTGTAGACTGCCAAAGATTTTAAAAAAAAATAAATAAATAAAAAGTTATATTTTGTCTTTAGTACAAACTGTGCAAAGTGAGGAAAACTTGGGTTGGAACAAAAGGAATCCCTCATCTGGTGACCCATGATGCCCGTACCATCCGATACCCAGATCCATTGATCAAGGTCAATGATACCGTTCAGATTGACTTGGAAACTGGCAAGATTACTGATTTCATCAAGTTTGATACTGGTAAGTGGGTCTTTAAACATCAGTTCTTTTAAACTGATGTAGTGCCATGGTGACTGACAGCCTGCCTCATTTAGAAAGACAAATGTGCCCTTCTGCTTAGTACCTCAGTTCTGGCTGCAATCTTGAACTTGAAGGCAAAAAGCATTCAATATAACCTGGTACAGCTTCGTGCCACCCACCTGCAAACCTGGGCCTGCAGAGAGCAACATTGTAGTCATATGGCTACTAGGAATGCAAAGATGTTTGCTAATTTACTTAATTCTTATGGAACATTTAGTGTCTGCACTACTGGACCAATAGGCCATGGGGCTGTGCAGATTAGATCTAGGGGGGGGGGGGGGGTGTTTGGTTTAGTTGGGGCCATGGGTGCCCAGACTTGGCATGACTGCTTCTAATGTAAAATGCTTGTTTGCTAAAATACTCCAGTGAAAGGTTTACAGTTTAAACGAATCATTCTGAAATTGAAGAACTTGGCGCTTCAATTATATATTAACTGCCAACCTTCTGTCTAGGTAACCTCTGCATGGTGACTGGAGGTGCCAACTTGGGTCGAATTGGTGTCATCACCAACAGGGAGAGACACCCAGGCTCGTTTGATGTGGTCCACGTCAAGGATGCCAACGGCAACAGCTTTGCCACTAGGCTTTCCAACATTTTTGTCATTGGCAAAGTAAGTAATCGCTTGTCCTAATGGGCATCTGTGTTTTTTTTATTTTTGTGAGTTCTAATACAAAGGCGGCTTTCATGAGCTTGTGCGGCTTGTTGTGTAGGGCAGGTACAAGATTCAGTACACCTTGCAGTGTTGGATTTTGGGCTTCTGAGAGTCATTCAGAAAGGTGGTTGACTATTTCGTCTGCGTTTGACTTGTTTCAAGTGGATATTCCGTTTCCATTGTCCTGCATGGGAATTCAAAACTAAAGCAGACAAGAGGCTGCCCACACAGATCCCTAATTGTATTTGCAGTGTTTACTGTGACTTATTGGTAAGGGTGGAGAGCTTTGAGGGGTGCTGTACGGAGGGGTTGATTTCTAGCTATAGAAGTTGCGCTGCTGCTAACCTGGACAAGATCACAAATGATCTCAACTATAGATAATTTTTTTTTTCTTTTTTTTAACAAAAACTCTATGTATACACCCACTAGTGCTAATGCAGTGCTTGTCCAAATTTGTCTATGTGCAGGCATTGTAGATCTGCAGGTATGTTTTGGGTAGTGACAGGTGCACTTTATCTTCCGGTAGAAGTCCTCCCATTAAACCTCTGTTGGCAGTCATGGGTAACTCTAACTTCATATGCTGAATAAGTTAGGTGTGTACAGCATAGCCAGTATATTAAATCTTTTAGTTGGCCGGATCCTCCACTCCCCCTCTGTGTTCAGCATGATGTAGTGTTACTTCCTGTATCAGTTTTGTTGCCAAAATGGTTTTTCTATAGAGTTAACTGGCAGCGTTAGCTGGGTGGATCAGACTACTCAACTTTGACTTCATATAATGTAAAAAGTGAAGATTTTGGACTATTCTGTGTTCTTTCTTGGTGAGAGTTTCTTAGCAGTGTTTACATAAAAATAAGGCTTAGAAGTGTTAACAAGGCATGGTTTTTACTTGGTGTCACAAAGACTATTCAGGGCAAATGCCAATATCAACGGTCCCATCCATCCCAAGAAAGTTAATACTCTTCAATCCACACACCCTCAACTGCTTTCTCTGCATGCTCTGTTGTAGCTCTTTTTTTTTTTTTTCTGGGGAGTAATGGAACTAATGCTTGGGCTTAAGCAGCCAATTCCCAAACCTAGATAATGTTAAATGCATCTTTCTCACCAGCTCCTTGCTGTTGGACGGAGCGCCCAGCTCTTAACAGTTTTTCTAGAGCTGCCCCTGACTCTTTTTGGAATGGTCTTCCTCGTCCTATTCGGCTTGCTCATTTAACCCCCCTGATGTTCTAATTCTGTCCGTATTTTTACTTCAAAAGTGGTACATTGTTTTGCATGGAAATTTATTTTACACTGTAGGCCTGTAATTCTTAGCCATAACTCACCAAGATATTACTTTGTATTGAATTCAATACAGTTATTTTGTATTGAATCCAATACAAAATAATTTTAATTTACCGCCACGCCTCCCGCACGCACGGACGTCACCTGCAAATCCCGCGAAATGTCGGTGCACTCGTCGGCTGACCATTGGACGAAGAGGATGTGGCCCAAGGATGAGATCCGACGGGCAGGGCACCGGAGGATGCCTACGAGACCAGGTAAGTCTTTATTTTTTGTGGGTTTTTTTTTAGCTACCCTGTGTGTGGCACAGGGTTACTGCTTTCTGCAGTGTTTTTTTTTTTTTTTTGTTTGTTGTTTTTTTTTTTTACCCTGAGCCACACGGGAATATGCCTAAGGGGGTTAAAAGGTCACTCAAAACCTCACCTTCCTTCTATCTCCTAAAACCCTCACTACTTACCCACCATTCCATATCCCCCCTCCTATTGTGTGAAACTGTCCAGATTGTAATCTCTTCTGGGCCAGGTTCCTTTCCTCCTCCTGTGCCTCTGTCATTTTGCAACCCCTATTAAATGTACAGCGCTGTGTAATATGTTGGCGCTATATAAATCCTGTTTAATATAGCTCTAATCCTCAACAGACTACAGGGGCTTCTCTGTTGCCAGCTATGATCGTGTTCAGAAGATTTGAGCTGCTGCTGAGAGGTGGGAGAGGGAGAACAGCACAGCTTTGATGGGATCAGGGACACGGGCTGTCCCACCCCCAATTCTTTAACGCTTGCTGTGGCTTCTATGAAAAAAACCTGCCGGAGAGGCTGCATGTAATGACAACCTCGGCAGCTCTATAATAAGCATGTGTGTTACTGCATTTAATTCTGCAGTCCTAAAACTCTGTACAAACTTTCAGATCTCCTAAACCGTATGTTGTAATGTCTTGATACTTTTAGGGTGCAATGGGAACCCTCGTAGTTGGTAGTAACCACAATCCGAGAAGAATTTCAAGCTATGGGGATCACAATTTAACAATTTATGAAAATTAAACATTGGAGTTGCTGTTGCAAAAGCAAGTGTGCCTAGAAGTCATTAATTGAAAATGCAAATTGAGTACCCCCGAGGCCACTTTGGGGTGGGGCCCCTAAATAGATGCTTACCTGTCATAAATCTTTTACTGTCATACTATGTAACCCTGTCGTCCGCTCTTTGAATTAGTTTCCCTAAAATGGTGGGGTGCAAAAAACAGAAGTGGTCAGTAATGTGTAACAGGGCACTGTACCTACATTTTCAAACACTTGAACCCTCTGAAATGGGAAGGTGTAAGAAATTGAAAACATAAGTTACCTTTCTCTAAAATTACATCACTATGGTATCATTAGAACATAAAAACTGCATCAAAACAAAAGTTTCCTACAGCTCCCCATTGCAGAGAAATTGGGGTTTAACCTTTTAACCACCAATTTATTTAGTGGCTTGCAAGTGCTCCAGGCCAACTTATCTTAGCAAATTTTGTTATTTCTTATTTGTGACATTTCCTTGTTACTAATTATTCCACGGTCACCTTTTAGTGTATTATAACAAAGTGGGGAAAGCATCTTTTAGAATTTCATTAATGTGTGGACATTTTGAAAACAGGGTTGTACAGCGCCACATTACATTTTGTACACATATATCTAGACTCTCAAAGATCAGGGAGCCTCAGGGATGCTGTAGGGAGAAGTAGGAGGTAGTAGGAAGAAGGGTAGGCAGTGTAGCAAATTGTTGCTTTTTATAACTTATTTGATTGGCCTGAAACAATGTATCTAGGGTGAATACTGCCTACAAGGCCACTGCTGTAATGTGTATTTGTCCACTTGTCTCTAGGGGGCAGTATGAGACTAGTTTCTATACCGGGAGCAGGCTGGGGTAGACAAAGAGTTAAAGAACAGATACAGACAGGGTAGCATAGTATGACAGTTTTGTGAAAGGTAGGTAAAGAGCCTAGGGGCCCCACCCCAATGCTATGAAAGTGGCCCCAGGGGTCCCTAATTTGCATTTTACATTTTGGACTTCTAGATGCACTTGCATTTGAAACAGCAACCCAAATTTTCACAAGTTGTTATACTTGTTACCTCCCATATCTGGAAATTCTTTAAAGAAATGTAGGTTGCCAGTTTCAAGATGTTGCAAGCAATGGTTTAGTAGATCTGAGGGTTTGAACACAGTGAGTTGTAGGGAAGTAGTCTGACTTTCAGCATTTCACACTGTGCTGCTGATGACGACATTACACACACATACTGGTGAATAAATTTCAGAGTGGAGTTTTATTTACAAAAAAAACATGGGCAGTTTTGAGTGGGGACACTGGCTATCCTGTCCCTATCTGCCATCACATGCACAATGCTCTTAAAGCATCACCACATTTTAAAATTTTTTATATATATATATATATATATATATATTATACTTACTCCCCTTGTATATAAAAAAAACTAACTTTTTTCTATATTTTTGAGGGAGGACCCCTGCCCCTCCATTTCTGTCTTTACTGGCATCCTGATAGACTAAAGGGGCTAATCTGCAGCCTCCTGGGATATTTGTCACAGATGTGGCCTGCTCCTTCTGTGAATGCCTGACATGGGTAATGCATTCAGGGGCTTTCCTATAATGTAAAAAAAAGTGCTCAGTCTCACATGTGCAGTGAGATTGGCACTTTTCCTAAAAATTAAAGCAAAAAAAAAAAAAAAAAAATCTCATGCCTGTGCAGTGCAAAGTCGGGCGACGTGAGCAATCGCCTGGAGAAAAGAAAATGGCAGCACGGGACAGAACAGTGAGCATCGTAAACGAGGAGGATGAGCCTGCGTGGGACATGCTGGGCTCAGTTTGTGGATGAATCAAATGGGGGGGAAAAAACATTTTTTCACACTAGCAGTAAGGTTGCATTTGCTGTGTTTGAGGGGTTGCTTCAAAAAAAAAAAAAAAAAAAAACCACCTAGTAGTGACCAGTGCAGTTGAACTAAGAAAACTAAAAGCTGCTGTGGTGATGAGAAGAGGACGTTGGGAGTGATTAAAGTTTGACTTCAGTGCTTCTTGCTGAGAAATGCTTTAGTAGCTGCAGAAGTGAAAGGGCTTGTGTCCAAGTTTGTGTGTCATTTATGAATAAGACTTGCTGTTCATGATGTATGTGGTTCACTTTAGATCTACTGAATGAGTCAATATCCCAATTGACTTTAAATATAAAATAAAAAGCTTAAATTATTAAACAAAAACCTTTACAATTTGTGTAATCCTTGACATGTGCATATATGTTGTGGGGTGAAATGTTAATCATGTCTTTGTAACACTTATTGAATTTAACTTGCAGGGTAACAAGCCATGGATTTCCTTGCCACGTGGCAAAGGTATCCGTCTTACTATTGCTGAGGAAAGAGACAAGAGACTGGCAGCTAAGCAGACAAGTGGATGAACCCATCAGAAATACAAATCCTCTTAATAAACAAAAAAAAAAAAAGCCTTTTCTGGAAATCTTGTGAATGGACTGTTTTGTACTATGGGTGTGTTGTATGTCACAGTGGTTCTCTGGGCTGCTGTGAAAGGTCTATACTACCTAAGTCACATCCCCAAAGATATATGTATATATATATATATATATATATTCAAGAATTCCTTCCCTGTCTGTTTGTTCTGTGGGAATTTTGGTAAAAAAAAAAAAAAAAATAAAGCCTTATCTGGTCCCATCGGCATCCTCCAGTATCCTGCCATCCTCTTTCTCTGATCTGTCCCCCAGCGAGTGCGAAACCACCCGTGTATTTTTTTCAATTATCACCACTGGAGCTTTTAGTTATGTTCACCTTGTGTATGTGTAGAATTTCTATACATGGGACCCCCAATTTCTTTTATATTAATCTGCTCCCTTTTCTAGAGTTGGAACTATTAGTCATGTTGACATCACTTCATCAACAGTCACAAGACAGCAGGTCGCATGCTCCCCCACTTGAAAGTGAAAGGGTAGTATAGGGTACAGTGCTCAACCCAGACATTTTTTTAAGCCGGGTGGGAAGAAATTGTAGTCGGGTGGCAGCCCCTGTATTGTGACCAAACTCTAGTAACCACCCAAAAACAGATGGGTGGGTGGTGCACCTAGCTAAAAGGGCCTCGGGTATTTGCAAAGGGGCACTTGCTGGTGAGCATAATTAGGGATGGCCATCTGCAGGAACATTGTCACTTTACCTAGCATTGGCTTTTGAACTATTGATTGAAAAATTTAGTCTCCATAACCTTTTTTTTGAGGACTGCCAGACTTTTTTTCTTTTTAATGAATGGAGCATGACAAAATTGCTTCTGTACTTAACTCTGTATTTACCTTTTACAGGGTGCCAACATATTATATAGCACTGTACAATAGAGAGACTCTGGTCAATAGAGCTTAAAATTTAAGGTGGGAGGAGGAGGGGGGTATATACACGTATTTTAGATTATTGGTTGCAACCCTTACAAGAAGGCAGCACAGAAGATGAGGAGGCGATCTAGACCAAACAAACCAAAGCCGCTTGAATAAATCTTTATTTCATATTCCCACACATGGATTTCCTAGCCTGCTAACATTAATTACACCTTGGTAATTCCTATTGAGTGAACATGGTGGTTTTCATTTTATGAGTCAGTAATAAACACCTGATGCCTTTTTACAAATGGTCAATCAAACTGCTATTCTCTTGGGCGAATGCATAGTGTTGTTTACATGTGTTTATTGACTCCTATAATGTTGTAGCCGATAGACCTGGCCTACAAAGAGAGTTTGGAAACCAGTTGATGCTGAGTTAAGGAGACTACCATAGAAACACATGAGTCCGTGCCAGCTACATTTAACCTTGGGACTAAGATATGGTTTACCTTACCCAAACCCGGAAAGGATTCCTTCTAAGAGGAGTCCTGGTGTTCTTAACGGGAAGCTCTATCAAGGTTCATGAGTTGAAGTATATTTGTGTACATTACTTGATCACGTTAATCCTTTAGATTTTGGATAGAAGTAGCTTGTCTCTTGCTTTTTGTGAAACTGGAGGACCAAATGCAGTTAATGCAGAGTCAGATTGTCTCTCTCCTTCGGAGAATAAGGGACTTGTCCTGGGAGCCCTGCAAGAAGGCCAAAGAATGTTCCTCACTTGAGGCTAAATTTTATAACTCAAAGATTCTTTTACCCAATTTTAAGACATTTCACCCAATTCTTATACTATACACTAAATTATACCAATACCTCAACACTAAAAACTCCACTAAGTGATCCACAAAAACATTTATTGGGGGGGGCACCAAATTTGTCCTCAACTAAAAAAAAATCTGATGGCATTATAAAATGCAATAATTCATGAAAAGAATGTGATTGCTTAAACATTATCCAATCAGCCAAGGTAGCTCTTGTTACAATCGTCCACATCAGCCACCAGCTCCTCTATATGTTGTATGTACTCCAATTCCTGCAGCCATTATTAAAGGGAGGTTGGGTTGGGGAGGGCCCACGTCTTGGTATATTGGTTTGCGCCACAGTTAGAAAATGTCTAAGAATACTTACTGTTTCAAAAGATTCAGGAAACATAGAAAGCAATATCCGAGTCAGTTCATTAGGTACTGATACCTTGGCATGGCATTGTCTTGGCTGAACAATCCCATCATGCAGCATGGTTTCCCCATGAGTAGGGCATTGCCAGCACAGTGTTGGTGGACAGTGATACCACCTGGATAAGATAGTACAATATTTTTTCCTGTGTCCTGCAATCAAGCGATGTAGAGTGTCAATAAGAACGACTTCTCCCTCTGAAGTAAAAGAACGATCCATCTCCCATTAGCAAAAAAAAGTGGGGGTGCACCATTAGGATCTGCCAAAAGGATTCTATACAAACATGAAATGGTATGTTGAGGACATTGCTGTTGCAAAAGGAGCTGCGCTAATGGCGTGGGCAACGAGAAAACTCAAACATGGGAAAAAAAAGGAAGGAAAGAGTTAATCTGTTTATATAAGATAAATATACAGGAGAAAGTGAAAGTGGCTTTTTATGACAAATTGATACTGTTAGGAACATAAACTACTTTACTTCAAATACTACAAAGGAAATTAAAACAGAATTGCTATCCAATATTGGTTATATTCACATAGGCACTGTTAATTTTATAAACAACGCTATTGAGCTTCTTACATCTAGATCATGAAGCTCAATTATCAAAACCATTCAACTTATATTCAAGCATTAGTGATAGGTTAGAGTCTCATTCCCGACGCGTTTTGCACAGTGGCTTCCTCGGGGAATATTGAGACCAACATGCGGCCAAGAACTGAGAAAACGGAAAATTTAATAATGTAACTGTATAGAGTGGTGATAGACACTAATATCTGGTTTGACATTTAACAAATTGTGTATAAACAATATCAATAGTAATTCATTACTTGCTTTGAGTTGAATGTGGTGAAAAAGAAAAAGAAGGTCTTTTTATTGTGAGAAATAATTTCACACTGGTTAGACTTCGTCTTGAAGTTGTAGTATATTAGAACCTATAAGGTGAATTTGAAAATGGCAAAAATATATAAACTCTTTATTGAGGCCTAAAAACTCAGAATATTAAATACTGAACTTTCAAAGGAGGGTTACCTGATTTTTTAGGACTATAAGAATATATGCATTATATGGATGGTTCAGTGTACAATAGATTTTCATATGATTTCAAATTCTTGAATCTGAAAGGGATAATAGTATATTCAATGTAAATGGTGATAAGACATATTCATATTAGAGTACTGTTAGGGGAGCATTTGTCCGACGACTCCGTGCTGTGTGCCATTGCAATATAAAACACTGTTCTGTCCGGAGATGTCATTTGCAGCAGCCAGGAGAACTAAGATAGCGGCAGCCCCTGCTTCCCTTTAGCCGTTCAGTCTGATGGATTTATGCCATCCTTTGTTAGGCTGTGCACAGCTGAAGGGGATTCTAGAGGGGGATTTCTAGAGGCTGATCAGCTCTTGACTCAGGCCTGCGCTGCTATTGGTTCCTGGGATTTTAAAGCCTCTCTGCTCCCAGTCACCAGTGCCTGTTCTAGCGTTTAGCTGGACTTATCTGTGCTGAGAGATTCTGAGAATTTTTCTGTTGCTGATCTTCGCCTGTTCCTGACAATCTGCTTGAACTCTGCCTGAACCGACCTTTGCCTGTGACCCCACTCCTTTGGTGGACTGATCTCCTGTGTTTGACTTCCGGCTTGTTTCTGGATTCCCTGGTATTTCTGTACTGTGTATTGTTGAGCTCCTGGTCAGCTGCTTGCCTATCCCCAGACACCATCTTAGAAAGCAACTTACTTTTACCGTTGGTGAATAGTGGTATGGACGAGATGTTTGCAGCCAGCTGATAAAAGGGCAGGCCTTGCAGACACCTTGTCTTTTTAAGCAGTTAAGCTGGCGTCCTTGATTGGAAGGCTGTGCATTTGCTGCAAAGGCCCGCGCATGCGCAGGTATATTTGAGGCCAGATCAACCGCTGGCATCCGCCCTGAGTTTGGTTTGGAAGTGCACAAGATTTCGCTTAGTTAGGACTTTACATGAAGAAAAAGGAGGTGATATTTAAAATATCCTCCTCCCTTAGGGGAGTGTAGACTTGCAAGTTCCCTCCCTATCGCTGTGTGTGGAGAAGGAATTCCCTGCCAGTGCAGGTCCTAGGCAAATGAAGGAAATGTCCTTACATGCCCAAACAAGAGATGGGGGACTGGCAAGCACAGGACGAATCCCGTGCTGCCAAACCTGATAGCGCACATAAATTAGGGCACTCCTGACCCTCGTAGGGCCAGATCAGGAGGGGAAATTTGATTAAGATAGTTAAAATAAATTCGATTTCATAATAATGAAAAATAAATTTTGCAACAATCGTGTTGGTTGAGGTTGTTGTTAACGTCAACACAGTTTAATTCATCATTTACTATGTAAGCTAAGATTAATCAAGTGTTAGGACAGAACTACTTAAAAGTTGTCAGTTTTTGGTACAAAAATATACAAAGTAAATACAAATGTTTCATAGAGCAGAACATAAATTACATCTGACAGAGAATTTGTTACAGTGAAGTCAAACATATAAACATTATTACCCCCTTATCATCATCTCATTGTTTTATATGGGTGGTAATTAGTACAGAAATGTATACACTTGTATAAACGTCACAATGTTTACCTATATATAATAACAACAGATATATTAAGAGTTAGATATATTAAAAGGTAACCAAAAAGTTTAATTGAGATCAAATGTTACTAGATGACATTAAGGACATTTTAGCAGTGCAATATATTAAAAAATCTGTAAAGTAATATAGATTTGATGAGTTTGTATAGGACTAAGGACTTTAATTTTGGATATAGTGTAGTATTTTTGATTTATGCTTATAAAAATGGTTTGAAGGACAACATGTCATTCAATCCAGGTGGCGTCAGGGCTATTAAAGTGAATATCCATTTCGATTGAGTCTGTAATAATAGTTTATCAGTGTCCCCACCTCGAGGATTGGGGATAATTCTCTACAGGGCTGAGAGGGAAATTACAGAGCTGTCAAAATTGTGCTGTGTACCGAAATAACTAATTGGGGTTAGAATGTTTCCTATAAGTTATGCTTTGGTGTGGTTGTATAAACTTGGACGTTTTTGGAACAGATGTAAGGATGTGCCAATGCTTTGTCAGAATGTTTGAGACTGCTTTATATTGATTATTGAAGGTGGTGATCACCCTGACTGGTACTTCTGTTGAGTTTGGTTTGAGTAATTAAAGATAAGTGTTCACAGCTTTTGGCTTTTTGATAGGCCTTCCTTAGTAAATTTGTGCTGTAGCCCCGTGCTAGCAGTCTTTGCTTTAAGGCTTTCGCTTCAAATTCGAAGTCCTTAGTGTCTGTAAAGTTGCGTTTTAGTCTATAGTATTGACTAAAAGGGATACTTTTTTTCAATGGATCTGGGTGTGCGCTACAGGCGTGTAAAATTGTGTTTTCTGCGGTTTCTTTTCTTATATAGGGTTGTATTGAGACTATGGCTCTGATTCATCAAGGAGATGCGCGTATTTACACGCCAACATACGAGGCGGTTTTCCGCGGGCCAGAGCCGAGTGCTAGTACACGCGCCTTCACTTGCCAGCCGGATTCCTGCCTTGATAAATGAGAAATAGGGGTGGTGAATCTGCCAGTTAAGGCGATTAGTTTTCAGCTGCACGATTAGGGAGGATCTGTTAAGCTGTCAATGGTGAGATCATAGCAATTAATTAGCGCGCACCTGCTCTCTGTTCTGTGCTTATTTACAGTCCTTTACAGGTGCATTGATGTGACTTTGTAATCCTCATTATTGTCAGTTTCATCTGTTGCTGCAATGTTTTTGTGCCTGGTTTGTAATGACAGTTTCTGTTGTTTAGCAAATGTTCTGCAATGTTTTGTCATTTTTTTTTTAAACTAATATTCATGACAAATGTCTGCATGGTTTCCACTCCAAACTACTACTTGAACCCCCTGTTTCCCTTTGTCCCATTTTCAAAGTCACATATTGGTTTTTTGAATGTATTATGTACATATTTATTACTCTGACATTTGCACTCATATTGATTTGCTGCCACACAACTCCTCTGTTCATTTGTAGTTGTGTTATAGGTTTGTTGTCATTGTGCTGTGCTGCCTGATCTTAGCACTATTGTATACAAACACACTTCCACTTTATGTCCAAACTGATTGTGAATTAGTTGTCTAGCTGAGTTGCATACTCATTCTAACACACCTGATGGTGATGGAAGGAGGTCCAGGTTGTTAAGCACAACATCAAAGCACATTGATTGCCAAGCTCACAAGCAGGGTCAAGCACTCTTACATACCAGATAGTATGCTTTATTTATGTGTTTATATGACTCTAATCGTATTAGTCACTTTGTATCGAAAAATGCCAAGGACAATTTAACTTAGTGCCAAACATATTTTATTGCTTTGCTCAAACCAATGACCAGAATGTGAAAAGGCGTTTATGCCTGTCCTGCAAGGTCATCCACGACCTGTACATCTTTCTGGAAGGGAAAATTGCAGCAAAAACCAAGAAAAGTTAGGCTGTGCCAAGAATGACGAGGCTCCTGGACTCTCTATATATTTTAGGAAGGGTGTCCTTTCAAACCACGTCGCCTTTATTTGTGCAATGAGCCAGTATACAGTTTCCTGGGTGTTTATGAAGGTTTCAATGCCATTTTAGACCTTGGCCCACTATATAGTCACTTCCTCACATCAGCTTGGGAGTGGAGGAACATAAAGGTGGATTTCTCCTTTAACCGGAAGCAATATCATCCACGAATGTACGGTAGTCTGTGATGTGACATTCCAGAGGCAGCACAGCAGAGGGATGTTATCGCCCTGTAAAGAAATAGATTACATTATTAGGATGTGTTAATGATGCTTTAGTTGTAACTACATGCTGCTGGATTGTATTTTTCATTCTTTTCTGGCTGCATAAGCAATACTTGCCCAATTCTAAACTAAATTGCACTCTGCCCTAGTTTGGCAATGTGTTTATGTAAAGTGTCACATAAAGGTCCAGCTCTAACACAAATATGTCTGCTATTTCATTTCCCAAACGAATAAAGTGTGCTTGCTATGACTTCAACTCCTAGGTTGGTTTGTAACCCAAACATGATGTGCTGAAATATGTAATACATGCATTGTAAACATATGTAAATACTCACGCGCAAAGACATTAGCAATAAGTTCATCTCTGACTCGACGTCCCTCTGCTGTGCTTTGGGAGCCAGAGGCAGGATGTTGATGCACCTCTGGCTCGAGTTCCTCTGGAATGTCCCAGGTATCACCATGGTGTATGCACAGGTTATGCAGCACCCAGCATGCCATGATGACTCGGGCAGCTTTCCATGGTGCATATAGGAGCTCACCACCGGGGGGCGCCAAGCAGCCCGATGGTTTGCTCCACAATCCCCCGGCTTTTTTGCAGAGCCTTGTTGTAATTATGCTCTGCTTCAGACCGGGGGTGACGCACAGGTGTCATAAGCCATGGAAGCTGCCCGTATCCTTTGTCAGCTGCAAAAAGACAAACAGAATACATATTAGTTCTTGTTATAGTAAGTGTTCTGTGAATGCAGTGTAACACTAGAGTTTTTTTTACGAAGGTTGCTAAGGGTTGTGCTCTTCGGTCACTTTATTGCTTTTTGGTTGTTAGGAGACATTGTTACTACTGACTACCACACTAAAGTACTGTGAAAATAGTAATTATACTAGGGCTTCCGGGAATATCTGAAAGTTAGTTCTTCCCCCATGCTCCCAATGTTGTACAATATTTATGAACTATTTGGTAAATTAGATGTTAGCACAAAATATGACATATATACAATATAGGTCATAGCCTGGCATTCTGACAATGCAAAGGGACTTAGCAACATAATAGGTGTCTTTAGGATTTGACTACTGTTAGTTGTATTACAGTAACGACATTATACAATACCTATTAACCAGTCCTCAGGCATTTCTCCCGAGATGAATTTCTGGTGGAGGGCTGTCTGACGCAGGATATAGGCATCATGGCATGATCCTGGGAAACCTGTGCGTGCACTCATGATTCTCCTGTTGGCATCACAGACTATTTGTACATTCAGTGAATGATATCGCTTCCGGTTACGAAATGAGATTTCCTGCTATTTAGGGGCCCGAATGGCCACATGGGTGCAGTCAATGGCCCCCAAAACATTCTGAAATCCCGCTCGCCTGAAGAAATCCACCTTTACCTTCCTCCACTCCTGAGCTGTTTGAGGGTAGTGAATATATAGTGGGACAAGGTCCACAATGGCATTGATGACCTTCGTAAAACCCCTGGAAACTGTAGGCTGGCTTAGTCCACAAATTAAGGCCGAGGAGGTTTGAAAGGAACACCTTCCTAAAATATACAGAGTGGCCAAGAGCCTGGTCATTCCTGGCACTGCCTGGCTTCTCTTGGTTTTTGGAGCAATTTTATCTTCCAGCAAGGTATACCAGGTCATGGATGACCTGGGGAGACAGGTGGAAACGCCTTTTGACATCCTGGTCACGCAAACTTTCAAGGCGTCTATGCTCCAAGAAGATGCGTGGTTCCCGGAGCTGTCGTGAAGCATGAGCTTGCTCCTCTGGTTGCTGTTGTTGCTGCTCTTCTTCTGCAGTGACAACCAGAGTTGTATTTAATGTCACAACAGCAGTGGCAAAGAGCAAGTCCACTTCCAAATTGGGCTCCATGACAACAGCAAGCAAAATCCTTAACCCGGCGCACGCACTGAATTGCAGAGACAAATTTATAGGGATTCAGACACCCTCCGGTGCAGCCAATACAGGCTATCCGGTCTACTTCCTGGCAGGTGAGGAAAAAACAAATAATATATTACCCGGAAGAGTTTGGTCCAAGCATTTTTTTAAAAGTACTGTCCTTTTAAAAACCAAACAAATGAAAATATAAACTTACCAGGAGGATGTCTGCCATGTCGCTGGGGTTGGGGTGGCGGTGGTGGTGGGGGGCTCGGAAGCTCCTCAGGAGGGCTGGCTGCTTCCCTCGATGTGGAACTTGGTGTGTTTGCAGAAGGAGACCAAAAAAATGAGAGGTAAGTACTGACCAAATGTAACAGTATAATATACAGCTAGTTCTTAAATTGCACAGTGCTAAAAGGCAATCTCCTCGGCCTCGGCCGCCTCCTCTCCTTCATCGGAGGACTCTGGCTGCAGATGTTGGGCAGCGGGCTCCTCCTCCAGAGATGGCTCCTCCTCCTCAGTCTCCTCCTCCCTGACTGGCTCCTCCACATCCTGGGGGATGGCCAGTCGCCTGTGTGGCCGTTGTATAATTTGTATATATATATATAATTTGCTTCTTAACCAGAGAAGACAAAATGCAAAACTTACCAGACAGGATGCGGTCCCCCACTTTGCGTACCAAATCCGGTCTGCTTCGCTTTAGGTCACTCCAAACATGCTGGATCTGTGCCACAGTTGGACGCGTACCTGCAGGGGTCCACAGCCTGTCTGCCAGCCTCTTTGCGATTTGACCTCTGTTGGTCATATCTCTGCCTAATCATTGTCTAAAGAAAAAGAAACAAAACGTGAGTTATTTTGACAACAACCAAACACCCGTTAAAAAGAAAAAAAGGGAGAACTAATTCATTGACTGATTTATATATTTTCTGTTGCAAATGTAAACTGTTTGTTAAGATTGTGTGTAGATATATGTGGGTATACTATTACTATTTTTAAACAGCAACAACCTTCAAGAAATGTGGTTGAGTAGTAGCTACCGGTAGTAGGATCCTCAACATTTCAAGTAGTTACAAAAAAGGGTTTAGGACATGTGAAGGATTAAAGATGGTGAGTTCTTAGGCTGAGAAATATGAGAAGCACATAAAAACACATTTAAATGTGCAAACATGCATGATGCATAAAAACATTTAAATGTGCAAACATGGACAAAAATGTATACTTATTGTACTAGAAATAATCCCCCTCCCTGCCCCTTCGCTAAAACTTTTTAAAAAAATCACTTACCTGAATAATGAAGCGCAGGTCCCTCTCTTCAAACAATGGGCGCAGCATGATGATAATGCAGGTATGAAACTTCCTGGTTTACTCCCCCCTACTGAAAAACGTGCCCACGCCACTCATTTGCACGTATGCCTGCTGTATGCACATTAATACCTGCATGTAGCCGGTGTTGCGCTTAGGTACGCGCATATTATTTCATATTAACCTCCCTAGCGGTTCATTTCTTTCCGGTTTTATATGTCTAAAAGCGGTACATTGTTTTTCATGAAAATTTATCTTACAGTATAATATATTGGTATGAGTATAATAAAGTTTGAAACACAAAATCATTTAAAAACAATAATTTGAATAAATTAAAAAAAATCTATATATTGAAAAAAAAAAAAAATTTTTAAATTTAAAAAAAAATACACATTATACTCATACTATTATATTATACTGTAAAATAAATGTTCTTGAAAACAATGTACCCCTTTACACATAAAAATCCAATGTATTGCATTCAATACAGTTATTAAAGTTATTTTGTATTGAATGCAATACAAATAGATTTTGAATTTCCCCGCCCGGCCGGGACATACACATGCACTGATGTCACCGGGAACTCCCCAGTGATTCATCGGATGCAGGAAGAAGAAAGAAGACGGATATTGCGGCGCTGGACGGCGCAGGATGCCGGCGGATCAGGTAAGCGCTGTATTTACTAACTCTACCCCGAGCGGGGTTACCACTTTTAGCAACTTTTTTCTAGCCCGAGTCACATTCGGGGTTACCTCTAGGGAGGTTAATATACTTTTGTTATGTTTCTTTTCTGAATTATGGACTAACATGCTGGTTTGTACACTTTGAGCCAAACATATGTTCTTGCTTTTCCAGCCTTTCAGGGTGTTTATTCAGTTTGAATTGCATGTTAGACCTTGCCCAACTATATATTCACTTACCTCAGCTTGGTAGTGGAAGCACATAAAGGGGGTTTCCTCCTTTAACCAGAAGCAATATCATCCATGAATGTTGCTTGGCGACAAGCCCAAGACATCAGAAATCATAGGAAGAAGGCAATCTTTTCAATTTGAATC
Source organism: Pyxicephalus adspersus (assembly GCF_032062135.1). Classification (NCBI taxonomy): domain Eukaryota; kingdom Metazoa; phylum Chordata; class Amphibia; order Anura; family Pyxicephalidae; genus Pyxicephalus; species Pyxicephalus adspersus. The sequence continues at coordinate 12,613,197 of NC_092870.1, read as the reverse complement.
ATGTTAAGCAATATGTCCTAAAAAATCCTTATTGCCTATTTCTGACTATTTCTTCCTATAATATATTATGCACTCACATAAATGCATACATACAGATATATATACACATGTATGAAACAAATATAAACCTAAAAAGAAAAACTTACCGGAATGAGGATCCTTCTCTGGAAATATTTTGAACTAATAGAACAGTTGACACGCACATAGGGGTTACATCACACTGAGTTTTAATAAGCTATATATATCTTTATATATATCTTTATATGTATGTATGTGTATGTGTATATATATATATATATATATATTGAAATACTCCAAACCTTGATATGGAGTAGATATTTCGCTGTTTGAGGGTAGGAGAAGATATTCCTTTCCTAATCACCTAGGTATATGTTGCCGTAAGATGGCGCACATCTAGTGCCCATGGCTACACCCTGAGTTTGCAGATAATATTTGTCTTTGAAGGTGAAAATATTTTTTGTCAAAATGTAATCAAGTAAAGAGGTTAAGAGAGAATAAATTTATTGAAGGGGTTATGTTGGGGATAGTATTCCTCTAAGTCAGGGGTCGACAACCTTTACTATAAAAAGAGCATTTTTTTTTCCACTAAAGAGAAATTGTCTGGAGCCGCAAAACATAACACAGCTTATAAACTTTTAAACGTTTTAATTTTTTTTAATTTTACCTGTTACAACAACAGAATACAACAAACAGAAGTGCAGTGTGCACGTGTAGGCCTACTTTGAAATGAATTAAACACTGAACTATGCTCCTAGTATCATGATTTATTTTATGAAGTTGTGCAGTATTTATTGTATTTCACTGGCGGGTAATATACTCATGATTAAAGTAATTAGTAATCTTTCTTGTATATACTTTGTTATTTTAGTCGAGCAATCATAATTTGTTTTCCCAAAATTAATAGGTATTTTATTTGGTAATTGATAAATAGTAATTAAATATATATAATAATATTAATATAAAGTAAATAAATTATTATATACCCTACATATTTATGTATATCAAATGTTTACACACAATTATGTAAATCAAATATTACATTGTAGGATTAAATCTTAAAATACTTACATTTGAACAGGGTGGATTTTTTGATGGGCAGAGTTTTTTATGTTCTGACAATGGCCTAAGGATGAAATTTTAGGGGGTGCCTACTTGCACCTACATTTTTGGTTTTGTACATCTCCCTGTCCCAGAGAAATTGTGGTTCAAAGTAGAGAAGGGGACAGGGTAGTGTAGTATGACATTTCTAGTTTTGTGACAGGTAGGTAAAAATTTGGGGTTTGCTATGTAGGTGGCCTCGGGGGTCCATAATTTGTATGTTTACTTTCGGGCTTCTAGAAACTCTTACTTTTAAAACAGCAACCCTGATGTTCAATTTTAACTATTTCTTATAATTATGACCCCCATACTTTTTAAGTTTTAAGTTTTTAAAGGTGGGATTTTGGGGTACTGCTAGGTATGAGGGTCCCCAGTGTACCCTGAAAATGTCAAGTCGGTAATACATACTGTTTAAGAGATATGGAGGTTTGTACTGGGAGAGATGTAAGGCTGCAGTACATGAAATGCTGCATTCATACACAAACACAGCTGTGAAACCTTCCTGAGGATGACCTCATTGTACACGCCCCCTAGTAGATTTATTTCACGGGTAGATTTTTTCATTAGAAACTGGAAGAGGAATCCCCCTCCTCCGCAGTGTCTACAGAAGGAAGGGGATCCCCCATCAGGGATCTCCCGTTGGCGGCCGAAGGGAGCCACAACAAGGAGGCTGATGAGCCGCATGCGGCTCCGGGGTGGCGGGTTGCAGACCCCTGCTCCAAGTACTTGCCTTTCTCATGGGGTATACTACAATAGAGGGCTTCAACATCTATTGTCACTGGAAGAGAATTTGAAGGTTGGATGTTAAGCCAATAGGTCCTGATTCATCAAGAGGGTTGCTCGCGCATCTGTATTCGCGATCCGAAATCCAAAGCCGTCGCGCAATTCAGCAACTGAATGAGCTTGCGACCAGAGCTGCGCATCTCCGGCAGCTTTACACTGGCGAGCTTGCATTAAAAGTCACTGTTCCCCCAAAAAATCATTCTTTCTAATGGCACACATATTACCCTTATCCCTAAAAAAAAATGTTTGCGCTGTTCAAATGTTTAAAACATTTATATGCGCTAAGAAAAAAGCATATTTTATAATCACTTATTTCTTTTCTGTTATGCAAGAGTTAACCGAGTTCAACTCCTCTACATAGGCGCCTATGTAAAAGCTTCCGATGCCTGATCGGAGGAGCCGCCCTTATTTTGTCATTTACTGTAAAGTTTTTAGTGATGTGTATATTTTTTTTATTTTTGTTTTGATGTGTTTTTAGATTTTTTTTGACCTTTTAGCAAATGTTTCTTTTGAATAAAGTTATTTCTAAAATGTTGTTGTTTGTTTTTTGGGGGGTTTATGTGAACTCCTTTCCAATCGCTCAGGATACACAGTTTAAAAAGACAATTGTGATGTTTTTAAGCTGTTTCTTCCTCTGAATTATTTTGGAAAAGTAATATTAATCTAAAATATATGCGCGTAACTGCGCAACAACGGGCCACTGACTACATGCGGGTACGGATGCGCATACAGCAGGCGTACGTGCAAATGCGTGGCCACGTTTTCCAGTAGGTGGGAGTTAATCAGGAAGTTGGGAGAGAGGGACATCATGCCGCGTCCGTTGTTTGGAGAGAGGGACCTGCGTTTTATTATTAAAGTAAGTGATTTCTTAGAAAAGTTTCAGGAGGGGGCGGGAAGGGGGATTCTTTTTACTAGAATAAGCCTATTTTTCTCCATGTTTGAATGTGTTTTCTGCATCCTGCATGTTTGAAACACATTATAATGTGTTTTTAGACTGCTTCTCATATTCCTCAGCCCAAGAACTCGCCATCTTTAATCCTTCACATGTCATAAACCCTTGTTTGCACCTACTTGAAATGTTGAGGATCCTACTAGCTACTAATCAACCAAATTTACTGGAGGTTGTTGCAGTGCACTTCAAATGCTTGTAATTTGGTGGCCTGGTATTTCTTAGATATTTTGGGACTATTATCTATGAGTGTCCTCATAGGTCTCACCTGGCACCCGGCATCCACTTATATAGTTCGGCCAGCCCGGCCACGTCCCACTCTAGAAGCCCAGCCACGGGCGCGGTCCACCCTAGAAGCCCAGCCACGGCTCACCTCCACCTCTTGGCCTCGTCCACGGGACACCCCCGCAGCACGCCCACGGTGCACCTGCACAGCACGGGCGCGAGTGCGGCCCACCTCCAGAGCATGTCTAGTGGTTGCCCATATGTTAGGAGGTGGGCAGGCAGGGGCACGGGGTGGACTTGGAGGGGCACGGGGTGGACTTGGAGAGGCAGGGGCATGGGGTGAATGGGCAGGGGCACGGGGTGGACTGGGAAGGGCACTCTGTGGACTGGCAGGTGCACTGGGTGTACGGGCAGGGGCACTGGGTGGACGGCCAGGCGCACCTGGTGGACGGCCAGGGGCACGGGGTGGAGCCAGGGGGAAGAATGGAGCTGGCTGCTCTGCAGGAGATGAGGGGCCAGCAGGGCTTATTGGGATTTGCCAACCCAGAGTGGTAGTGGTGGTGGTAGCAGTGGTGGTGGCCATTCTCCTTGGCTCCATGTAACTAGAAGTCAAAAAATAAAAGAGTTATGGGACAACACACCTAAAACATTTTTGGGAGGAATAAAGTCAATGGTGTATTCTTACTTGTTCTTGTTTCTTTGTTCTTTTTCCGTTTTTTCTTTTTTTTCAGCAAGTTTTGGTTTGCATGACCAGAATGACTAAGAAACTGAAAATTTATAGGGATTCAAACGCGCGCAAACAGACACGCGCAAACGCACGTGCGCGCATGTTTATTTAAATGTGCGCATGTTCAAGGATTTTGTTTGCTGTTGTCATGGATCCAAATTTGGACCTCGACTTGCTCTTCACTACTGCTGTTGTTGCAATAAACACCACATATCTGATGCTGGAAGAAGAGCAGCAGCAGCAACAACAACAGCAGTAACCAGAAGAGCAAGCTGAGACTTCCCAAACAGTCCGGGCACCACGCATCTTCTTAGAGCGTGGCCGCCTGGAAAGTTTGCGTGACCAGGATGTCTAAAGGCGTTTCCACCTGTCTCGCCAGGTCATCCATCACCTGTACAGCTTGCTGGAAGAGAAAATTGCTCCAAAAACTAGCAAACAGGGGGTTCAAGTAGTAGTTTGGAGTGGAAGCCATGCAGACATTTGTCCTGAATATTAGTTTTAAAAACATGACAAAACATTGCAGAAGATTTGCTAAACAACAGAAACTGGCATTACAAACCAGGCACAAAAACATTGCAGCAACAGATGAATAATGATGACGATAATCCTTTTGTTCAATTATTTGATTTCTATCAAGACAAACTACAATGACATTTGAATTAGATCACAAATGCTTGTTGTATTAAATATAGACCATTACGAACAAATTAGTTACAAAATTCTTTATAACCGTGACTGGTATAAGGAAATATCAGGGAATGTTTTTAAATCATTCTATACTCTTTATTATTCAATTATCAACTCTGTTTTCCAACAGGATATCATCGATCAAAAGAATAAGGGACTATTTATATACAAAAAACCCTGGTATTCCAATTTTCTCTTCACTACCAAAAATACATAAAGATCTCAAAAATCCTTCAGGTCACCCCATTATCTCAGGAATAGGAGCTATCTCTGCAAATGCACGTGAATTGGTGGACTCCTATCTAAGATCTATAGTCCTCACACTCCTATCATACCTGAAAGACACTATGGCCCTGATTCATCAATGAAATGCGCGTACGCTGGACGTGCGCACATTCGCGCTTCCAGGGAGCCGGTTTCCTGCAGTCCGAAGCCGAGTGTGCTTGTACACTCGCCCCCTCACTGCCAGCCGGATTCCTGCCTTGATAATAATGAGCAATAGGGGTCGCGAATCTGCCAATTAAGGCGATTAGATTGTGTAAAGCTGCCGGAGATGCGCGGCTCCGGCCGCGAGCTCTTTCAGTTGCTGAATTGCGCGACGGCGTACGATTTCGGATCGCGAATACGAATGCGCGAGCGAGCTTCCGATTTTGCTTGATGAATCAGGGCCAATGTTTCTGATCAACAGGATCTTTGTGATTGTCCTGAGGAAAAGGAAGTCTTGTGTGTTTTAAAAAGCTTTGCAAAGGGGTCGTGGCGGGCTGCCGGGAGGAATGGCTGCTTTGTGAGTGTGCTCTCTCCACGACGCGGCTCTATCAAGACTTAGTGACTTACCACACGATCATATCCGCTCCTGATCCAGCACATTTGCTTCCCGACTACCCTGTGAAGATGACTAGAGGGAAAAAAGAAAAGACCGGACCGCGGAGGTTAACAGAGTTCTTCTCTAAATCGGCGGGGGAAGAAATCCAAGTTGGCGGCGCCGCTCTTACACCGCGGCCTACAAAGAGGGGGAAGAAGGCTTATCAATCCACTTCTAAGAAGACAGCTCTGTCTCCAGTTGCAGAGTCTCCACAGCTCTGTGAGGAAGCTTCATTGTGTGATTCAGGTGAGCTTCCAAATCCTGAGATTACCACTGATGATATTCCTTTGGCTGCAGATTTTTCTCAGACAGGAGATCCTTCATTACACAAGGGCTCTACATGTGAGGCATTGATGACTTAACTTAATGATGAATTTCCAACAACTGATGTTCCTGTTGTGGATACAGCACTAAAGGATATGTTACTGTCCCTGAGGAAATTGTTGCAAAGTGAATTTTCCTCTATGGTTTTTACACTTAGCAAAGATTTACAGAATTTAGAAGGCAGAGTGGATCACATTGAAGGGAAAATGGGTGAAATTACAACGGCTCATAATGAGTTGGTGAGGATGAAGTGGCCACACTGAAAATTAAAATCGCTGACATGGAAGACAGGACTAGAAGGAATAATCTAAAGTTTTGTGGATTATCAGAAACTGTTCCTCCACCAGAACTACCTACCTATCTACAACAACTGATATCTACTGTATTACCTGATGTTCCTCAGAGAGAACTAGTGATTGACAGAGCTCATAGAATTCCGAAACCTGCTTATTTGCCTGCAACAATCTCTAGAGATGTAATTGGTAGAATTCACTTTTTCCATGTTAAAGAGAAACTCTTGCAAACCATCAGAAATATGGAAGCTTTACCAGAACCATATTCCCACATCACTGTCTATGCCGCTTTTTCTCAAATGACGATCTTAGCTAGACGCAAATTTGCTCCGGTGACCAAGTTGCTCAGACTGCATAGTATTCCTTCTTGTTGGGGGTTGCCCGGTGAAACTTTTGATATCTAAATCTGGATCCCGTCATGTGATCTCTACTTTAGAAGGAGGTCTTCAGCTTTTGCGTGAGTGGGGTTTTGAGATGACAGATACGCCACATCTTGCACATCGTTCAACAAGGCTTCGTCAGGAATGGCAAGAAGCTTATCGTACCTCTGCACGTTTACCAAAGTGATCTCTCTATATTATCTATCTCCTGGTGCCTTATGTGAATCTGCCCTCTCCCTTTACGTTCAGTTCATTGCTGGATCAAAGGCTTACCATTTTTATGCCTATATCATGTGACAATATATATAATTGCCTTTTAGTTGTATAGAGCGATTTTTGGATGCAGGTTTGTTTGCCCCTACTTGAGTACTCATGATTTTGGATCAAGTAGTGCTATCCCCATACTGGGGAAATGTTTTCTTCTTTTTCAATTTTAATGGCTTTATTTGTATTCCTTTTTGGTGCCATTTTTGTATATCTGTTTGATGAGCAAATTTTTTGTTCTTTGGCAATCAGATAGCTTCCAGGATTTGAAAGCATCCATTGTTTATAGTTTATGGGTAATATATTAACCATTAATACTAAAGGGCTCAATAGCCCTCACAAAAGATCTGCTTTATGGTCCATGGCAAAACATCACGGATGTGATGTTCTATGAGCTCAGGAAAGACATGTTTCTGTCTCTAAGCCCCCTAAATATACTCCATATATTTTTACAGCTAATGCTGAACAAAAACTTAAAGGAGTACTTATAGCTAATAAAAATTCAGTGGCATTTCAGTTATATGATAGTATTATTGATCCGGAGGCTAGATATATTATCTTAACGTGTGCAATTAGTAATGTACCTTTCACGATTAAAAATGTATACTCACCTAATGTGGGTTAAATTAGATTTCTTCAATAGGTACTGAAAAAGCCCAACCTATCATAAAGGGCTATTTACTAATATGTGGTGACTTTAATGCTGTCAGATCCTCAAATGGATGTGTCAATAACGAAACTTTATAGGAGAGAGTTTCTTTAAAACCCTTTTTAGAGGACATTCAACTACATGATGTATGGCGTTGTTTACACGCTTCTGAAAAAGATTTTACTTTCTATTTGTCTTCACATAAATCCTACTCCCGCTTAGATGTTTTTACCAGATATGAGTCTGCTTGGGAAAATTTCTTGAATAGAAATTGATAATATTACTTTGTCAGACCATGCTCCGGTGGTCCTAAGTGTGGAGGACCAATATCACACCATACCATCCAGAGTCTGGAGAGCCAACTCTACATTTTTTGCAGATATGGCATACTCAGCTCAAGTTCGAAATAACTTAAAAGCATTTTTTCAATTTAACTATACCCAAGAAATGGACCCTTATATTTTGTAGAATGCCCATAAGGCATTATATATTATATATTATTATATATTATATAATATATTGAGGCTAAATTTAAGAGCAGAGTTCAACGTTCTAAAATACCTTTTGTATTCAAGGCTGGGTCAAAGGTCAAACTTTTTAATCCACAAGACATAGATGCAGACTTCTGTAACTATTATAATAGATTGTATAATCTTAAGGAGGATCCCCTGGTTTATCAACTAAAACTTGAAGAAATTGAAGGATTATGAGAGATAGAATTACCTGCTTTATCCAAGGAGGACCTCCAAGTACCTAATTCGTCATTTTCGGCGGAAGAGATCCAAAAAATTATCGAGTTTCTCCCATATAATAAAACACCAGGGGTGGATGGTTTACCTAGTGAATATTTTTAAAACGTTTCAGGAGATATTAGCTCCATATATGCTGACCATTTTTTGTAAAGCAGCTAAAACAGGTGTATTCCCTCCAGAAATGTTACAGGCTATTATGGTAATGATCCCTAAGCAAGGGAAAGATCTGGTTTCTCCTCCAAATTTTCCCCCAATTTCCCTGTTGAATGCAGACGTTAAAATGTATGCTAATTAGATGTCACTCGGAGATAAGGGGTATCCCTATAGATTCCGTACCACATAAAATAGGTCTATACGCGGACTATATGGTTTTGACTTTCCCTTCCTGTGACATATAAGGTATTACAAGAGTTTGGGCAGCTTTCATATTATAAGTTAAATGATTGGAAGACGCAAGCATTATCTATAGCAGTGTTTTTCAACTTTTTTGAGCCACGGCACATTTTTTTACATTGAAAAAATCCTGCGGCACACCACAAATCAAAAATGTTACAAAATGACACTCTGAAGCTAATTCTTTTGTCTCTAAGAATGAACAAGAAAACTATGTTACCTACTGCCACCCACTGACATGGAAGAGTATTACATTACTCTACCAGTCACTACAGCACAGACACTCGACAATGGTAATTGGATAATTTCCCACGGTACACCTAAAGATCCCTCATGGCACACTAGTGTCCCGCGGCACAGTGGTTGAAAATCACTGATCTATAGAACTACAGCAATCTCAAGTAAATGTTTTACCTACTAAATTTAATTTCCAATAGGCGACAAATGTGATACCTTACTTGGGTACGACATTGACATACCCCACCAACTTGATTTTCCAAAAGAACTAACACTGATTTTGAAATTAAAAGAAGATTTACTTACAATGCCTAAACAGGAAGTGTCTTGGGTGGGCAGGGTTGCGGTCTTCAAAATGCTACTTCTCCCAAAGATTTATATTTTTTCAGAACGTTGCCGGTGAAATTACCTAAAACTTATTTTAAGTCTCTACAGGGATTACTGCGGCAATATGTTTGGGCTAATGGTAGAGCCAGGGTTGGGTTCGCGACTGATAAAACACAAGAACACTGGTGGCCTGGGCCTCCCAGATCTTTACGTTATTATAAGGCGTCGGTGCTGACTGCACTGCAATATTTTTTAACTAATGTTACGGACAAAATTTGGATTACTGTGGAACACGCTTTTTGTAGTAAGAAGAATCTGGCGACTTTATTTGTGGCTAAGTTACTATACCCCTCAATAACTTTACCAGATGTTTCTACGATAAAAGCTGCTTTTTCTGTTTGGTCTGAAGTGGTCCTTAAGACACAGACGGACACTGCTTCCTTTGAGCTTCAGATACCGATTGATGCATATTTGCATTTTATTCCTGATCTTGATATAGCACATTGGAAACAATTGAACCTTTTGACATTCCAAATTTGCAATCATGTCCACCGAATTTATCACTTCAACAAAAGCTTAGTCACCTCGGTTTGCCTATTAATGATGCTTATTCTTTATGTCGAATTCTTAATTATCATACGCATTGCCCATATACGCCGCTTTATATTCAACCTCAGATAGCAAGTTTTTTTTCTGGGAAATCTTGTACTAATCGAGGTATCCCGGTAATCTATCAAGCACTTCAGGATAAGCAAACATTTATCAAAATGTGTTATATCTTAAAATGGGAGGTTGAAATGAACGAATCCTTTTCAGATGAACAAAAGCAACGAGCCATCCAGTCTGCCTTTAAATATACGAGGTGCACTGAGAGTCCTATCTGATGATGCTACTTATATGGTCCAGAACGCCATATGTTGTAGCAAAATACGATTTGAGGGTATCTCCACATTGTTGGCATCTTTATGGCCAAATGGGCTCTTTGAGTCATATTTTTTGGCATTGTTAAAGTGTTCAAAGTGTTTGGAAAGAGATATTTTGGCTTTTATCGGAAGTGACTGGAATAATAGATAACCCATCTCTAGCTTTGCTTAATCTGAGGATCGAACAAAACCCTGTAGAGCATAGGTCTATTGTTACTCATTGTTTATTTGCAACTAGACAGACCATAGCATCATATTGGAAAAGTACATATGTGCCTAATATATCAGACATATTACAAGTTTTGTAATATGTCTGATATATAATATATATAATCTACAAGTTTTGTATGAGAAATTATTTGCGGAGAATGCAGATCAAACACTAACATTTCATGCATATTGGTCTCCATGGTTTACGCACTCAAAATGTACGGTGCCAGTTTAATCAGTAGTGTTGGATATCCTGTACAACTATCCTGTACATCTATTATGTTTATTTTTTGATTATTGGTCATCAGATTTCTGTTGTTTTGGCGCTCTTTATTTGATTATTTTCATTTGGTTGTTTCCATTCTCTTTTATTTCTTTTCTATAATGTTTGTATATTATAATATACTGAAAAAAATTCAATAAAAATTATCATTTAAAAAAAAAAAAAAAAAAAAAAAAAAAAAGTTTTTCAAAAAAGAGTTTTACTCAAGTTTTTGGGATCTAATTAAAAATGATCCATGCTCTGTTTTGCAGGATGCTTTCCAGAAAAATATGATGCCGGTATCATGGAAAAAAGGTATTGTAATCTTATTAATGCCCAAAAAAATGGGTCTTGACAAACCTTGAGAATTGGAGACCCATCACATTACCTAATGTGGATTACAAAATATTTGCTAATTTTTTGGTATGTCGCATAAGAAAAAAATTAGGCAAGGTTATACACATCATGATCAAACTTGTGGTATACCTGGATGTAGTGCACATGACAGCCTGAATCTTGTTAGAGATGTATTATGGTTAGGGATGAGCGAGAAGGCCTCTGACAGGGAATTTCTGTCTCGCACAAATTTCCTCGAACTTCTGATGAGTCCGCAAAATTGGGCTGACTTTAAACAATAATAGCAAAGCCCCTATACATGTTAGAACCACCAAATTTGCTAGGTATGTGAAGGAGAACAGTGGCAACACACGGGAAAAATACAAAAGTTCCAGACCTTGTGGTTTTCCAGAAAATGGCAGGCAAAGTGACAGCAGGAAAATAGGATTTTTGCGTGATAAACAGCGTACAGAAGGCAGCATAAACATTAGGACATTGAGAAAGGGTGAACTCAGCCCAGTAGCAACAATCTCTGCCATCAAAACAGCAGGAAAACGCATTGCTATTTAATGTACGCACCCCTATTGAATTTATATAGCTGCATAATTTGTTTACGCTATATACAATCCTGTTTATTAATAATAATAATTGCTAGCTGGCATCATGACCTGGATGACGTGTTAGGAATGCCACCCATAAAGTTGTGGACAAGTAGTGCGCTGACATTAGGCAAAAGGATGGAGGACCAGAGACGGAGCGTGGGTCAGCGAGAGCAGCAGCAGTGTGTGCCCTCTGTCAGCTATCTCCAGGGAGACTGCGTTGGAGAGCTGGGGGTAGTGCATCGTCAATGCCACCCAGAAGTGTACAATTTTAGTGAATTAAGTACTGACAGGCGGCAGCTGGAACAGCAGAAGGAGGAGGCGGTGGGCCCTGAGACAGAGCAGGGACCGTATTGGTAACTGGCATTTAGAGCTGGGTGTAGTGCATCATCAATGGCACCCAAAAGTGTACAACTTTAGTGAATGGAGTACTGACAGGCCATAGCAGCAACAGCAGGAGGAGGAGGAGGCGGTGGGCCCTGGGACGGAGCTTGGACTGCATTGGTAACTGGCATCTAGAGCTGGGTGTAGTACATTGACAATGCCACCCACACAGAAGTGTGTAATACAATTTTAGTGAATGGAGTACTGACAGGCGGCAGCAGCATCAGCAGGGGGAGGAGCCGGTGGGCCCTGAGAAGGAGCGGGGACCGCATTGGTAACTGGCATCTAGAGCTGGGTGTAGTGGATCGTCAATGCCACCCAGAAGTGTACAATTTTAGTGAATGGAGTACTGACAGGCGGCAGCAGCAACAGCAGGAGGAGGAGGTGGTGGGCCCTAATAAGGAGCGGGGACTGCATTGGTAACTGGCATCTAGAGCTGGGTGTAGTGCATCGTCAATGCCACCCAGAAGTGTACAATTTCAGTGAATGGAGTACTGACAGGCGGCAGCAACAGCAGGAGGATGAGGCGGTGGGCCCTAAGATCGAGCGAGAACCGTATTGGTAACTGGCATCCAGAGCTAGGTGTAGTGCATTGACAAGCCACCCAACCAGAGGTGTGTAATACAATTTTAGTGAATGGAGTACTGACAGGCGGCAGCTGCAACAGCAGGAGGGGAAGGCGGTGGGCCCTGAGACAGAGCTTGGACCGCATTGGTAACTGGCATCTACAGCTGGGTGTAGTGCATTGTCAATGCCACCCAGAAGTGTACAGTTTTACTGAATGGAGTACTGACAGGCAGCAGCAACAACAGCAGAAAGAGGAGGAGGCAGTGGGCCCTGAGACAGAGCAGGGACTGCATTGGTAACTGGCATCTAGAGCTGGGTGTAGTACATTGACAATGCCACTCACCCAGAAGTGTCTAATACAATTTTAGTGAATGGAGTACTGGCAGGCGGCAGCAGCAACATTGGTAACTGGCATCTAGAGCTCGGTGTAGTGCATCGTCAATGCCACCCAGAAGTGTACAGTTTTAGTGAATGGAGTACTGACAGGCGGCAGCAACAGCAGGAGGATGAGGCGGTGGGCCCTGAGACAGAGCGAGGACCGTATTGGTAACTGGCATCTAGAGCTAGGTGTAGTGCATTGACAATGGCACCAAACCAGGAGTGTGTAATACAATTTTAGTGAATGGAGTACTGACCGGCGGCAGCTGCAACAGAAGCAGGAGGGGGAGGCGGTGGCCCTGAGACGGAGCGTGGATTGCATTTGTAACTGGCATCTAGAACTGGGTGTAGTGCATCGTCAATGCCACTAGTGCATCGTCAATGCCACCCAGAAGTGTACAATTTTAGTGAATGGAGTATTGACAGGCGGCGACAGCAGCAGCAGGAGGAGGAGGAGGAGGGGGTGGACCATCAGACGGAGCGTGGACCGCATTGGTAACTGGAATCTAGAGCTGGGTGTAGTGCATTGACAATGCCACCCACCCAGAAGTATGTAACACAATTTTAGTGAATGGAGTACTGACAGGCAACAGCAGCAGGAAGAGGAGGCGGTGGGCCCTGAGAAGGAGCCGGGACCGCATTGGTAACTGGCATCTAGAGCTGGGTGTAGTCTATTGTCAATGCCACCCAGAAGTATGTAATACAAATATCCTAAATTTGTGAAGGGCCAGACCAAGATGTTTTGTGCGCCAGTACTGTTGCTGTGGTGCCGGAAGCAGTAGGAAGGTAGGCGATATTGCTAGTTTGCATCATGAAGTGGATGACATGAATGCCAATCCTCAATCTTACAATACTTAGCTGAAAAATTAGGCAAAGGCAATGGTACCTATCAGTGTGGCAGTACTGGGGGTTTTCATCTGCAGTTTGTCCGCCTCCTGGAAGCAGCAGAAATGTAAAGTATATTGCTAGCTGGCACAATGGCAAACATGACACTGGCGATGAATGCCACCCCTGGACCCTTGCGATAACTAGCAGAAAAATTCAACAGGCAGGCTCAGCTGACAGGGTGTTGGTGATAGGCAGCAACAGACTCAGGAGCAGTGTTGGTTCACAGAGGCATCTTGGTTGGCCAGAGAATACTTGTGTCAGTCAATCAGTGACATCTGCAGTGGGGATATGATAGTTGTTAGTAACCCACCTTTTGTTCATTTTCAAAAAGGTGAGGCGATTGACATTTTCTGGCGACAGTCGTGATCGGTTGTCCGTGACCACTCAGCCAGCGACACTGAAGGTTCTTTCGGACAGAACACTGAATGCCGGGCACGAAAGAAGCATGATGGCATACTGTGCCAACTGCGGGCAGATTTCAATCCTGTTGACCCAAAAATTAAGGGTGTCACTACTGTCAGGACAGGCATCCTCCTCATAACTGCTGTCGTCAACACCACCACCAGCCAGAAAAGAGCCAACGTAATCATGCACCATGTACGTTATCCGTTCTCGATGGTTATGCCCCTGCACTTCACTTGTTTGAGGTGGCCGCATCAGGTTTTGCTAGGCATCCAGAAAATCCCCCCTGCCTTGGCCGAGACTTTTGGATGCTGCCACTACTGCTGCTGCCGCCACTACAGGAACATACAGTGGAGGCAATGTCCACCTGAGCTCCCTGTGTGGAATGTGGTGTGCGGAACTCCTCACACAGCCGGTCGCATAGTATTCTGCTCAGGTAGGAAAACTTTTCTTTCTCTTGTGCCGGGTTGGGTAGAAACTGTGACATTTTGTCTTTGTAGCCGTGATCCAGAAGGGTGGCCAGCCAGTAATCATCCTGGTTTTTGATGCTGCAAATGCGGGGGTCCCTTTGTAGGCATGTGGACACACATATAATAGAGGGGTCCCCTGGGCTCCTCCTCCTCCTGTCACTCAGTAGGCGCCAAATCATCTTCCTCCTCATCACCCACCTCCCCCTCTTCAAGCTGCAGCAGTTCCTGTTGTTCCATCGCCCGCACAATGCCTGGGGCATGACAGCACAAATGCAGGTTGGACGGGTCCTGTCCAGCAGACCCAACATGGTCTCCCTCATCATCATCATAATCATCTTCCTCCTCCTCTTGAAAATCCTGATGCTGGCCAGTGTCCCATCAGGAGGAGTGTGCTCCTCCTGATGCTGGCTGTGCGCTATGGAGTGTAATGTCGCCCTCATCCTCCTCCCCCATTTCTTCCCCTCCTCTCCCATCACCACTTTCCATCAGGCCACACAGGGTATTATCAAGCAGAAAGATGATGGGTATGACATTGTTCCAGCCTGACCTCTCCCGACTCACAACGTTTGTGGCCTGCTCAAAGGGGGGCCAGTACCTTGCACAGTGTCTCCATCTGCAGCCACTGGTCACTGGTAAAATAGCTCAGTTGTGTGGCTGTACCAAAGGTCCCGTCGCCTCCATGCACTATGCTGACCAAGTAATGGCGGATGGCTAGCTTTTGCTCACACAGACGCTGGAGCATGTGCAGGATGGATTTCCATCTAGTCAGTATCACAAATGAGTCTATGCAGTGGCAGCCTCTGTTGGCGCTGGATCCTGCTAAGCGCCGTGGTGGCGGCAGTAGGGGATCAGCGGACATGGCTGCAGATGGAGCGAGCCTGTCTCAGTATGTCCTGCAGTCCTGGTTACGTGCAGAGGAACTTCTGCATCACCAGGTTCAGTACGTGCGCAAAGCAGGGCACATGTGTTATGCGGCCCATGCGCAGAGCGGCCACAAGGTTGGCCCCGTTGTCGTACACTACGTTGCCTGTTGTGAGCCGGGAGGGCATTAGCCAAGCCTCAACCTCTCTGTGCAAAGCAGACAAGAGTTCTCTGGCGGTGTGAGTTTCTCCCACAAGGACACTAGTTTTAGCACTGCCTGGCAACGCATGTGCTTGAGGGAGCCGTAGTGGCGTGCCCGCTTAACCACAGTGTCCTCCGCTGCTGGCCTTTCAGTAGGAGTTTCGAAAAGAAAGGGGTTGGTGGTAGAAGGAAAGAAGAAATAGCAGGATTTAGAGGACTTGGGTGGCCCATGCTTTCCCACCACAACCCTCAGCGGGGGTACCAGGTGCTGCAATGCCTCTTGCAGACTACCACCCACTGAGATATGCAAACCCACCCAGTGAGCGAGCATCAAGTCACGTAAGGGAGCAGAGTCCACAATGCTGTACGGCAGTAGCTGCAAGGCCAATAGTTTGGCTAGACGCGAATTGAGCTCAATTACTCTTTTGTTGGTTGGGCCCATAGCCTGATGTCTTGGGCAAAACTCCTGTAGAGTGGGCTGAAGGGACTGGGAGCTAGGGGAGCTGAAGGGGTCACTGGAGTACCCATCTTGCGGCGACAAACGTCGTCTGACGCCACAAAACCTGCGGACAGAAGCTGATACTTCATCGCCGCTAGAAGTCTGGCTGGCACCAACCTCCTTAGAAGTAGTAGCAATGACAGTTGCAGGTGGAGAAGGAGTCAATGTAGGTGGAAGAAGAGAGGATGACGTGGTTGCACCTCCTTCAAGAGAACGCAAGTACTGCTCCGACTTTGGTTTGTGGTTCTTGCGCATGTGGGAAAGCAGGGATGTTGTACCCAAATATGAGCCAGCGTGAAAAAGGACCACACTGGAGAGATGCTCAACTTCTTTGCCTACCTTTGCGTCTGCTGGGTGCCCTGCGTCTGCTCCAGCTCCATCTCCCCCATGGTCACATCGTCTCTGACTGTTCCCCTGCTTGTGCCCACTGGTCTGTGTTCTTTGGGACTCACATGAGGCAGATTTGCGGCCCCTTCCATTCCCAGTCTGTTACTGCTGACTTTCCTCTACGTCTGTTTCAGAACGGCTGCTACGGTAGCTGTTACATGCACTGGTGGTTCCCAGGTGACATCACGGTCATCATCATCCTCATTTTCATCTAAGCCAACATCTGCAAATGCAGCCACTGATCCAGAACCCTCGCCTAGCAAGTGCTGACCACGCTCTCCAAGGGTCTTAAAGGGTCAGATCCCCAGGCTGTTTGTCAAACAACAAGGGAGAGTCATGGGGAGGTACAGGCACATTAGCCACGCTAACTCCTGTCTTTGCTCCTGTCACGGCTGTGCTGGTTGCTGCTGCTTCTGCAGAAGAAGAGGCCCCTGAGACCCAGTCCACAATACTCTCCACATGACGTGGCTATATGATTGTATTCCGCCCTCTCAATACATCCACCAGAGTACTGGTGCTCTGCACACATCTCAGACCTGTTTGACCACTTGTGCTGCTGCTACCAACAGTTTGCTGCTGTTGCTGTCCTACAGTGGCGGACTCCCGGGGAGAATGCCCCCTGCCAGAACTCCACGCCTTCCCCTGCGTCTACCACTCATCTTTAACTTATTCGGGCAAAAATGCACCTGTACCAAACAGTTTCTTTGGTAAATAAGAACATGTATCAAACACTGAAATCTCTGTATTCTTTTAACAGTAGGACAGAATTTTTTGTGTACCAAACTGGCTTCTTTGGTAAATAGGTATCAAACACTGAAATATCTGTATTTTTTATATAGTAAGACAGAAATTTATATTATACCAAACAGTCTTCTTGGTAAATAGCAAGAGGTATCAAACACTGAAATATCTGTATTTTTTTTATAGTAGGATAGAAATTTATTTTTTACCAAACGGTATCAAACACTGAAATATCTGTAATTTTTATATAGTAAGACAGAAATTTATATTTTACCAAACAGTCTTCTTTGGTAAATAGCAAGAGGTATCAAACACTGAAATATCTGTATTTTTTTTGAGAGTAAGACAAAAAATTTTCCGTAGCAAACTGGCTTCTTTGCTACATAGGACCAGGTAGCATCAAAAACTGCTATATCTGTATATATAGAGAAGGCTCCTAACCTGTCACAATCCACATCTCTCCCTGCTTCTATCCTTCACACAGAACACAAGATGGAGTGACTAACCCCTCCCTCATTCCCTGTATATATGCCTGTGCTCAGAGCTCTACTGATTGGGCTGCTGGGCCTTGCTGTGCATCCTGGGGGCAAATGATTCGCTCCCAGCCGCGCCATTCCCACTGGAAATAGTGGGGTTCCCGGCTCCTGCTTTTTCCCTCGTTTGTTCAGCGAGAACACAACCTTATAGCGAATCACAAGGCCGTTCTCGCTTAAATGTTCGGTAAGCGAGAAAGGCCCGATTCGCTGCGAGATCGAACTTACTAATGTCGCTCATCCCGAATTATAGTACCAGTAGAGCAGGAGACAAAGGCATGCCCTACTCTCGCTTGACTTTCAGAAGGCCTTTGACAGGGTCTCACATGAAAATCTGTGGCAGGTATTGAGAAAATGAATTTTACATCTTAAATTATAAGTCAAATTTGCTCCTTATACAGGAATGCCTCTAGCCAGATCCTCATCAATGGCTACCTGTCGGATTCATTCAACCTGAATTCTGGGGTAAAACAGGGGTGTCCACTGTCACCCCTGCTTTTTGTCTGTGCCTTGGAACCTTTACTCGCATGCATCCGTCAGGATAAGGTAATAAGGGGCATTCCCGTTCCAGGGGTCAGTGGAAATACAGCTAAGGTAACTGCTTACATGAAACATCGTTAAATAGAAACCATTTTTTTCTGTGATGGCTCTGGGTTTAAACTAAATTTGAGGAAATGCAGTTGCTTAACAATCGGTGACTGCCAACAACATCAAAAACTTCACCCAAAGCGATAACATCAAAATCCTTGGAATCTTCTTTGATAAAAATAACAATGGAACAACAAGCTGGGAGATTGCTAAAAGTAAAAAAAGTAAACATTTACTCTGGAAAGGATAGTTTTGATTATAAAGTCAGTACTTCTGCCACTAATCTTATACCTGAGCCTTGTATATCTACCAGTGACAGAATCTCGAAAAATCTGACCAGGCTAATGTCCTTTACGGAGTTCCACGGCTGAAACGCTTAAAAGAGAAAAGAATCTATGAAAATAAAGAAAATGGAGGTAAAGATGTTCCTAAACTCAAAATCTTTCTATGGAGCAGCTACTTCACCTTTTGTCTCAAAAGTCTTAAGCTTAAACAAAACAACTGGAATTACTTTTTTATTTAACCACCTTGCCGTTAAGCCTGAGCATGCTCGGGCTAAAAACTTTTGCAATTATGGTTAACCCCGAGTTTTTGTCACCAGGTGGTTAAATGTAAACAAATGTTATATTGCAATCCGATTGTGTGTTTCAAACTTTTTTTTATATTCATGATATCTACTAGACCCTTGTTCGGACATATTTCTGTAACTTACAGGTCTAAAATGTAAAAAAAAAAAAAATTCATGAAAAACAGTGTAACGCTTTTGGTACAGAAATATAGACCTCAGTGTAACGCCCAGGAGGTTAAGTAATTTTTATTTATTTTTCAAACAAACAACAGAGGACGTTTTCAACCATCAATTACAACATAACAGAAAATATCAACACAGATGAATCAACATACCACATACTAACAAATAAACAATACTGAGATACAGAAAAAGTCTTACAATAAAAGATACATTAGGAGACCATCATATTCTCTGTGAAACCTATTACAAGACTACAGGTGGGTCATTGTCCAATAGCCTGATGACATAACAGGAAGTCTGCTCAAACATAGATATTATACACCGTTTAGTAGCCAGTGGTAGAATATTTATATATGACTCCCATAGCTCAAAGAAATGTTGTGTCTTTAAATCTTTGTAATCGAGGCTTCTAACCAGTCCATTTGGAAGACTAAGCTTTACTAAAAAATAAATGCAAAGTAGGGGGGTCTGCACTTATCCATTTATGTAGAATCCCCTTCTTGGCCACCATTTATATATTTGCGAGGAGTCTGCTACATCCTCCCAGATAGGAGTAAGCGGGAGGTATGTTACCAGGTGATTCAGTGCAAAGCGCACCACCTGCCTCCAAAATCTTTTAACTAAGGGACAGCCCCAGAACATGTAAAATGAATCTGCATCAGCTGGACACATTTTTAGGGGAAGGGGGTGGCATCACCCCTCACAAAAAGCATCAGTGCCTATCTTTCTACCCAAGCAGTATAAAATTTTGAAAAAATGTATTCATCTTTTCAATCTTCAAAATTGTGAAATAAGTAAATTAATGGTTTCACAAAAACTGAGAAGGCATATCCAAATAAACAAGGAGACAGCCAAAGTAGCCGGCTACACTACAGAAATATCAAATGCAAATGAAACCTTTTTATCAAATGACCTGAAAGTTCTAGCCTGGCAAACAATACAAGTATCAAGTTTGCTTTTGGAAAATGAGAAACATCTTTTTGTTTTAAAAGTGATCTCATTTCAGAGAGAGAGAGAGAGAGAGTGTGTATTAAATACGCTCTTAGCAAAATATATGAATTCTATTTATTAGATTGTAAACAAACGCAAAAGCTTAAAGTACTTGGTGCATCCTTATGTGGAACACTTTGCTATTGTAATAATAAAGGTAAATCCCTGTAATATCTCATAAACTGTTAAATATCTTGTTGTCTTATGCCATATTTGCTCTTGCTACTCATAAAGAAAGTATTAGTTAAATATTAATATATTTAGCTGTAAATACTTTCTTTGGCTCTAGTGTTATTGTTGGTTCTTTTAACCACCTGAGCGTTACACTGAGGTCTAGATTTCTGTTCCAAAAGCGTTACACTGTTTTTCATGAAATTTTTTTTTTTTAAATTGTAGACCTGTAACTTACAGAAATATGTCCGAACAAGGGTTCTAGTAGATATCATGAAAATAGAAATGTATCGCAGCGGGACCGGGTAAGTGATCAATAAACCCAAACTTTTCTCACTGTATTTTCATACAGTGAGAAAAGTTTGGGGTTATCGATAATTGTAATTATTTTAAACCCGAACCAAGGTCGGGGTTATCGCTCAGGTGGTTAATCTGCAAGAAAATTTGCATGTTTTGGTTTTCTTTCTTTTTTTAAGCCTTTTGATATAAAATGCCTTGTTGTGTACATATATTTTTGCTTTTTAAACATATATTATTTGTTTATTTACGTTGTTTGTTTACGCATATATCTTCTTTTTCATCTGTAAGAAAATTGTCATAAGTTAATTTGAAAATTCTTTATACTTATATGGACTCTTTTGGTTCTACTTACCTATGAATTTTTTTTTTCTCTAGATGGACTTTTTTCTCTGGATGGACTTTTTTCTCTGGATGGACTTTTTCTCCCCTATGATGGACTTCATTTTCTTTGGATTCCGGAAAATATATTTTTTGTTTATGCAATTGTTTTGTTTTCTTTGTCATTTTGTTGATCGATATTTGAAAATACTTTTATTTTTTTGTGCATAAGCAACTGCACCTTCACAGTAACACCCAAACTGTCCATGATATGAACTTTGTATTATTTGTAACTTATTAAAACCATTCCCTCAGAAGAATTTGAACATTTTCAACTACAGGCTTTCTTGTCCGAGGAGGGTGGTTGAAAATACATTTGGGAAATCACTTCAGAATATTCATAGTGTTATAAATCTGCACATAGACAAAATTGACAAGGTTGCTGCATAATTTTCTGCACCAGAGCAATTGCAGTTCATCATTTGGCCCACTAATGGAGCATGAATCTGCTACAGCAGCACACATGGCACTCGGGGAAAGCAGAAGCCAATTCACTGGTCTGGTAGATCTACAGATTGCAGGACTGCAGAATGCTTCTGTGTCAGCTAAAGAAAATAAATCTTATTCTGTACTTGCACTATTTCAATACAACTGGAGCAGTGGAATAGCAGGATAGCATTGACCATATGTATGTTTCACTGAAATAAAAATCTGTACTGATGTTTAATTTTTGTAAACTAGTTCAGAGCTTTTTTAAATTGTACAATAAAATGATTTGTTGGTAACTTACCTGGTCTTGTGTCCTGAAAATGTCAGGACTCTCATCTAGGCTCTGTGTACAAATCATGCTTGTCATCCGGCAGGCTGGACACTGACGGGCGACTTTCCTTGCGATCAGAGGTAAAAGGATAGCAGATTAATGTATCATAGTTTAGGTACATACATATCCTCTGCGCCAGCACCTGACCGCTGTGAAGCCTTTACTTTATTTAGTATGAACACAGATATATGTGTTCTACCCAAGAGGAACAGGATAGATATCAGAGATGAGCAAATTTCTCGAAAATTCGATTCGGCCGGTTCGCCGAATTTTCCGAAAAGATTTGCTTCGAACAGAATTTATTTGCGGTGAATCGCGTTAAAAAAGGGCTATTTCTGGGCTGCTGAGAGCCTTGATAGTGGTGTAGAACACTGTGCCTTGCAGTAACACGCATAGGGAGTCTGCTGTGGTAGTGAAATAATACTGTGAGTCAGTATGACATGCAGATGACAGGCGTCACTATTAGAATCACTGCACACTTCACTTATTTGGGCAGTCACAGGGCCAAACTGACTCAAGTATGAACTCAGCCTTACAGGTCCATGTTAGCGTCAAGAAGAAGCGCACTCCTTTTACACCCTTGTCAGCTGATTCCACAAAGATGTCTACAGAACCTGTTCTATTAACCGCTTATACAAGTAGAGCGGTTACAGAGTGGCACAATGACTGAGTGTGGAGGTGGCAGCAGAATCAGGAGGCCACAGAGTGGCACAATGACCGAATGTGGAGGTGGCAGCAGCATGAGGAAGCCCCATAGTGGCACAATCACAGAGTGTGTAGTTGGCGACAGCATCAGGAGGCTATAGAGTGGCACAATGACAGAGTCTGGAGGTGGCGGCAGCATCAGGAGGATACAGAGTGTCACAATGACTGAGTCTGGAGGTGGCGGCAGCATCAGGAGGATACCACAGAGAGGCAAGGTGACATAGTGTGGAGATGACAGCAGCAGCATCAGGAGACCACAAAGTGACCCGGTGACAGAGTAGGGCGGTGGGTGGCAATACCAGTTCGAAGGTGGGTGAAAGAAGGAGCACTTGGCATCTGATGTGTGGCATCAGGCGGGGACTTGACTCCGAGGGGCTCTCACTTCTAGCTCCAAGCGCCCGCTGGGTGCGGCCCGCTCCGAGGACAGTGACGGGTGGGGAGTTTGACTGGGGCGGTACACCTGTTAAACGGCAATGCAGGTGTCCTAAGGCAAGTTCAGGGAGGACAGAAACCTCCCGTGGAGCAGAAGGGCAAAAGCTCGCTTGATCTTGATTTTCAGTATGAATACAGACTGTGAAAGTGGGGCCTCTTGATCCTTGCTACTTTTGGGTTAGGAGCAGGAGGTGTCAGAAAATTTACCACAGGGATAACTGGCCACAGGGTGGCACAATGGCAGAGTCTGGAGGTGGCGGCAGCATCAGGAGGCTACAGAGTGGCACAATGACAGAGTCTGGAGGTGGCGGCAGCATGAGTACGCCACAAAGTGGTACAATGACAAAGTCTGGAGGTGGCGACAGCATCAGGAGACCACAGAGTGGCACAATGACAGAGTCTGGAGGTGGCAGCAGCATCAGGAGGCCAAAAAGTGGCACAATGACAGAGTGTGGAGGTGGCGGCAGCAGCAGCATAAGGTGGAGACCACAGAGTGGCACAATGACAGAGTCTGGAGTTGGTGACAGCATCAGGAGGCTACAGAGTGGCACAAGGACATAGTGTGTAGGTGGCCGCAGCATCCGGAGGCCACAGAGTGGCACAATGACATAGTGTGGAGGTGGGAGCAGCATCAGGAGACGACAGAGTGGCAAGGTGACATAGTGGGGAGATGGCAGCAGAAGCATCAGGAGACAACAGAGTGGCAAGGTGACAGTGTGGAGACGGCAGCAGCATCAGGAGACCACAGAGCGGCAAGGTGACATAGTGTGGAGATGGCAGCAGCAGCATCAGGAGACCACAGAGCCCAGGCCACTTTATGGTGACGCTGCATATGTTGACGCAGGGCCGTGGTGCCAACATTGGCACCCTGGCCACGCTTCACCTTCTGCCCACATATTGTACACATGGCCATGTTAACCTCCTCCGGCGGCTTAACAAAAAACTGCCACACCGCCGAGTAGGTGATTTTCTCCCCAACACTCCACACTGACTGCTACCGCCGCTGCCTCCATGAACCCCTGCACCACTACTTTCCGGGCAGGTAGGCTGCTGCAAAGCATGTGGTCTAGCCCAGGCATGTTTGGCTCCCGACCTCCCACTGCTGCCACCCTGCTGACTACCAGCCATGCTACCACCTTGGTGGCTCATCCGCCGCCTCACTGCCAAGCTGCCACCCTCTTCTCCTGATGATGATGAAGCCCCTTCTTCACCTGGCTCCCAAGTGTGATCGGCTTCATCATCATTGAGTAGTGTATGCACGTCACTGATGTCCTCCTCAACGGTCTCTGGGTCAGGAGCCTGACTGCTCGCAACACCACCTCCCACACCACTCTCCTCATCACTACTTGCCCGCCTAGCGGAGAAAGTGGCGGATGTCTCCTCCAGATCTTGGCTGGGCAGTAGCTGCTGACTGTCCTCTACTAGCTCGTCCTCGCTGTATAGTGGAGCTGAGCCCACA
>NC_092870.1:12552020-12586824 GCF_032062135.1 Pyxicephalus adspersus | reverse complement strand
ACTAAGATGCTGTGAAATGATTCCTCCCTATCCTTTCCCTGCACTTGTAAATCACTTTTCTAGCACTGTCCCTAGCGCCTTCTGATGTCTCTCCCTGCACTAAGATGCTGTGAAATGATTCCCCCTATCCTTTCCCTGCACTTATAAATCGTTTTTTCAGTTTTGTTTATCACAATGAGGTTTCTCCCTAGCGCCTGCACACTTCTCTCCCTGCACTCAGAACGCTGTAAAATGTCTTAATCCAAGATGGCTGAGGCTATTTAAAGGGGTGTGACATCACAGGGCTGGCTGGCTGCATGCATGGCATTATGGGTCATCCCGCCTTCCCAGAGTTCCTTGCCTCATGTCCTCACACGTGTAGCCGCCATTTTACAAAAAATTGCGATTTGTTACCACGAATCGCGAGGAAATTCGGATTCGTTGCGAATCAAATTTTTTCTGAAATTCGGATCGAATTCCACTTCGTCAGCTTCGATTCGCTCATCTTTAATATCAATTATAAGTTGTTTTGTGCTTAGCCTGTATGGATAAATAATATGACGAAAGAGAAGAGAGAAAAGACAGACTTTTAGATCGCACATAGATATATAGTGTGAGTTATTTATTAGATAAAAGTTTTTATCGTCTCATCTATACATAGATCTCCTGTGCTAGAACCTATTTCTAACACAGTCCTACTACTCTATGTTTTAGGTGATTGAGTGAACAAAGTATGTGTGCATTAACCCATATAAGGATCTCCATCTGGAGGCATAAGCCCCCTTGTGGCGTCCCGCAGACGGCAAATGCGGAGTGAAGTACACAATTCACAAGAAAGTAAACAATGCTATTTATATGTAAATTCTGTGGATGCAATAGTTCATGGATTTATAATACATACTGTGGCCCTCTCATACAACCATGAGGTAAGGAATACAGTTATTCCTTTTACTCATCAATTATTTGATGTATTTAAAATGTATTTATTTCTAGCTATTGAGTTACCATTGATAAAACTTCCCTTTTCCTTTGGATCAAACACCATCCCCATGATGTCTTCCATCAGCTATTTAATAATAAGGTATGCTGTCTTTTCTTTTTGTATAAATAGACCAACATTTAGAACAACATTATAGATATTGATATGTCAATTACAACAAAATAGCCTATGCAATAAACACATAGTGGAATAACTGATAGACAATCAACTACTTGATAATAATTGTATCCCCTAAACTAATTGAATGCACTTTAATATTATTATCTATTTATGATTACATGTAGATATCCATTCTTGTAGAGGAATCAAAGATCCTTTCCGATCAAGGACACACAAGCGTTTGAAAGGTACGTCATCTTGTGGACATTCAATAATATATAGCCTATTATACGCAATTAGCTTTCATGTGTATACTCAGATGACTTTTTATATGCATCTGACAGATCTCATCTTATATTCATAGAACGCTAAGTGTGCGGTATGGTTATCCCATGGAATAAGATCAAAACCAGTTAAGTGCCATCTATTAGGTAAAAAGGAGAAACTATTCCTACCACAATATACTTAAACTCAAATATCCTAAATATAAAATATCAATCTCATTGCTGGTAATTTTATCTCATTCAGCACAGGTTGTATCAACCTAAATGAATGCATCCATTTTCAACCCAGGGCAAATCCCTTTGCTGGTAAAACAAAATTTTGGAAAAATCTCTGTGGATGCACATCTAGCTGTAGTTGCATGAGGATTATGACTTAATCACAAGTAAGATTTTGCACCACCACCAATATAATATTCCTTAATGATCCCTTGTAATCATTTAGAATTGTAATCCTTGTAATAAATAACTTTAAGGTTATATCTGGAAATGTTATATGACACCTAAGCGATGGATTTAAGCATACTAATTGTACTATATCTCATGTATTGCTTGTAGTTGTGAATTCTCAAAAATAATCCCCTGAAGAAGAAGCCCAGCTAGGGCGAAACGTGTCGGCTGTCGGAGAATTATTATATAATTGTCTCTTCACACATACTTTGTTCACTCAATCACCTAAAACATAGAATAGTAGGACTGTGTTAGAAAAAGGTTCTAGCACAGGAGATCTATGTATAGATGAGACGATAAAAACTTTTATCTAATAAATAACTCACACACTAGCCCTGATTTATTAAAGCTCCCCAAGGCTGGAGAGAATACACTTTCATCAAGGAAGCTTGGTGATCCAGCAAACCTGGAATGGAGTTCTTCAAACTCATTTGCTATGCAAATGTTTCTAATCCTGGACCACATCCATTCCAGGTAGTGTGTATCATGTAATTAAGTTTTTTTATATACACATGTTTACTTTTCAAATAGTGAAGCTGCAGCACCTGATGTCCCAATAATTTCTTAAGGAGAGCAGGAAATTTTGGAGCGGACACATCAAGGCACATGGAAAGAGGTGTCACTATAAGGAGTGCACAGGAGAAAACACATAGTAAGCATTAATACATTGTGCATGCAGAAATACCCCAGTCCATGTGTCACTTAGAAACTTACCTTTGAAAAATCTGGAAACTCACTATGACTTTTTAATTTTCCAGACAGGTCACATCTCAAAGGAAAACCTGCTGAGCAGGATTAGGACTGTGAGGTGAAGGGCTGCAGATCGAGAGCTGATGGCTCTCAAAACAGAGGTGCAGCAAGCACAATTTGAAAAATCATTTTATCTATGTACATACTTTTGTTGTTTTTTTTTATTTTCATTGAGGAACAGAAGATACAACAGCATGGAGAAGAACAGAAAACAGCATTGAAATTGAAGAAGAAGGACAGAAAACAGCATTGGTGACCAGCCCCAGAATCTGCTCTTGCTGCTGGCATCTGCAGTGAGATGTGAAGCACAATGCAGAAGTCCTGCATTGTGCTTCGCATCTCACTGCTGATGCGAGCAGCGGCGTGGCCAGGACCCGGGTGGTATTTAAAAGCAGATTACTCAGTAATCTACTTTTAAATTTCCCGCCCGGACACGCCCCCCGACGGACCGGCTTCACAGCAGGACCATCCGATCGCAGAAAAAAACAGAAGAGAGAAACAAAAAGAAGACACATAACAGAATTTGTGAAACAAGCATATCTTGCATATGATGGTATTAAACTGGGGGAGCAAGATAAGTATTAGGCTCCCCATATGGCATGCAAAGCTTATGTAGAGTGTCAATGTCAGTGGAAAAATGGAAAACTGAAAAGTTTGAAATTTGGTGTACCTATGGTATGGCGAGAGCCCAGAAATCATCATAATGATTGTTATTTTTGTGTTGTGAATGTAAAAGGTTTTAATCGTTACAAGAAAAATGTGGGAGTACGGTGATTTGGAATCAGCAAGACAACCTGTGCTGCACGGTGCTGATGTTCCCATACCAGTGTTCAGTACACTTCCTGATATTCCTGTATCCGACATGGAGGATATACAGGGTTTGGAGTGTAATCCAGGAGTTAGCAGTGGAAGTGAATATGAAGTGAATATGTTTCATCAAACCAGCAGTTCTTCCAAGAAGAGCTCAATGATTTAATACGTGACCTAAGTCTGTCACAACAAGCATCTGAACTTTTATCATCCGGGCTAAAAGAAAAGAACTGTCTGAGACCGGAAGTTAAAATAACGATTTATAGGACAAGAGAGGTGACACTCCGACCATATTTCAGTAAAGATGGACACTGTGTACTGTTGTAACATCCTTGGACTACTAGCCCATATGGGAGGACCAGAATACCAAGCAGAAGACTGGCGGCTTTTCATACACAGTTCCACTCGAACTTTGAAATCAGTTTTACTGCATAATGGCAACTGCTATGCATCAATTCCAATTGGTCACTCAACAAAACTTAAGGGAGAATATGAAAATATCAAAATGGTCTTACAAAAGCCTTGCCATCATGAAACACCAATGCTCCATATGTGTTGATTTAAAAATGGTGAACTTCCTACTTGGACACAAAGTGAATACACAAAGTCTCCATGTTTCATCTGCTTGTGGGATAGTAGAGCAAATCAGGATCACTGGAAAAAAGTGACATGGCCTCCAAGGGAAAACATGAAAAAACAAAAGTGCAGCGACATCATTAACGAGCCAATGGTTGACAAAGAAAAAATCATTCTGCTTCCACTACACATAAAATTTGTGACTAATGAAGCAATTTGTTAGAGCTCTGAACAAGCATGGTGATTGCTTCAAATACATTTGTAGATTCTTCCCTGGATTGAGTATTGAAAAATTAAAAGCAGGAATCTTTGTTGGGCCCCAGAATTGGAAACTGCCTTCTGCCTGACACAGCTATGTCATGGTTGTCAGGAACTTCTTGGGTAACCATAAAGCACAAAATTATGAAGAACTGGTACAAAACTTGCTCTTAAACTTTAAAAATTTGGGTGCTACTATGAGCATAAAGGTACACTATCTCTATAGCCATTTGCAAACATTTCCAGAAAACCTTGGTGATTTCAGTGAGGAACAAGGGGAGAGGTCCCATCAAGATATAAAGGTGATAGAAGAAAGGTATCAGGGCAAATGGGATAGACACATGATGGCAGACTACTGCTGGAGCCTTCAACGTGATTGTCCTGATCATCAGCATAAAAGATTTTTCAATGACTTCTTTATAATTAGTTCTGTAAATATACTTAATTTAGAATATATTGACATTAGGTATTTCAAAAATTAAATTTTTTATATGTAGGCATATATAGTTTAATTTTGCTTTCATTCGTTTTCTTTGAGGTCATTATTGAGTTTATTATTTCAAAAACCAGAGCCAATCTAGCAAAACCAATACCGTATTTGGAATCTGTGCATCAAACATATCCTAAAATGACTTTAACCTCCCTAGCGTTTGCAAAACGATGCAAAAATCGTTACTTTTTTGCATGGAACATTATTTTACATTGTAGGCTATAATTTTTAGGCATAACTCACCAAAATATGTCCAATATTTAATACATTTAATAATAAACTTTAAGAACAAACACAAAAAAATGTTTAAATTAATTACCGCTAGGGAGTTAATCTGTTTGGGAAGAAAATGTTTGTTGATGTTTAATAAACAGAAACATTTCTGTATTACTGTAAAAAATATACATATATTTAATTCTGATACCACTTGCAATCTATCAAAATAAACAGAAACATTTCTGTATGTCTGTAAAAAATACAGATATTTAATTCTGATACCACTTGAAATCTATCAAAATAGAAAAATTTCAAGCGTTATCGAACAATCAGTCGTTTATCATTCATTTCCAACAACTTTTATCCGACGTGTGTATGTAGCCTAACAGTTGACTTTTTTTTTACCTCTGATTTGCTTCAAGTTTTTATGAATCTAAAGGGATATGTTCCCTCTGGGTTGTGTTGGACATGTAAATCTGAAAGAATAAAAAAAAAAACTTTTTTTTTTTTATTTTGTTCTATGTTGTTGATCATTTCCCATTTCTGAATTTCCAGAAAAACCTCCATCCAGCTAGGCTTTTTTTTTAAGATGAAAATCCTGCTAAATTGTTTCTTACCCGTCAATTTCATTTCTATGGGTGAGGTTTCTATTTGAGGTGACAATCATAATGTTAGAATCTGAAAAAATAAACATTTCAATCAGCTTTATTTGTTTTTATGTACAGTACTCCCAGCGGCTACTGAGATGCTTTGTCACTAAATGTGATCTAAACATCATGAAACTCCTTATTGAACATGAAAGGTAAGATCCAGCTACCATTTTTATCATTCACTCTGCCTTTAGCTACACAATTCATAGTCATTATTAACTTGTATTTATACAGCGCCATGCAGCACTTTACAAATTCTATTGTCATATCACTAGTTGTCCCTCAGAGGGGCTCAATCTGATGTCCATAATATGTCATTCACACACTCTAAGGCCAATTTGGGAGGAAGTGAATTAACCTAACTGCATGTTTTTAGAATGTGGGAGGAAACCCATGCAAACACGGGGAGAACCTGCAAACTCCATGCAAATAGTCCTGGCTGAGATTCAAACCTGGGATCTAGCACTGCAACGACCAGAGAGCTAACCACTGAGCCACCATTCTAATCATGCTTCTCCAGCTTGTTTCTTCTTGGAGTTCCATTGTTCAAATACGCAATATGTGTTCTGCCCTCACAGCACTGTGCAATGTGTGTGTGCGGCTAGAAAGTCAGCTAAACAATTGTCTGAATCTTCAATAAATGGAAGAAGATGCTTTCTTGTGTATTTACTGAGAAATTCCAACTTTATATAACTTTTAAATTATATTTCTTATATTTGTGAAACTGCAATACAATACAAATAACAGAGCATCAGTACATATACATAATAAACAATGACAAACACATCAACATGAGATAAACAGTGACTGAGGACTTACAGAAAATTCGGGTCCCAGACCTGATGTAAGACAGCCACTTGTAACACACAGGAGAGTAAGGAAATCTAAGATGGAGGTTGTCTCAAAAGACTTCCAGAGTCAGAGGTTACTTCCTGGTTACCCAACCCCCTAGACACTTAAATATACATGCTATAATAGAAATGACCAGTGATGGCGACAGTAAAATACAGTATTAATAAATTACCATATGTATATATGGGCAGAACAATATGGTCAAAGGTTTGTGGACACTCGATCATCACAAATATAAGATTTAAGGTCAGGGCTCTGTATAGGACACCCAACTTCCTCCACACCAAACTGGTGACACCATGTCGTTTAGGAGCTGGCTTTGTACACAGGAGCACAGTCATGCTGGAACAGAAAAGGGTCTATACCAAACTGTGACCACAGGGCTGGAGAAGCACAATTGTCTAAAATGTCCTTGTCCATCCTTAATCAGAACTCAAAGCACTTCTATTTAAACAACAGGCAAGGTCACGTTGGGACCCTGGTCACGTGCCCAAATCTCAAGTGCCCAAATTATAAGTGCAATGGGAATTAATCCAGGGAATTCCCAATCCCTTCTGATCTACTCTGTGCCCATTCCTCCACCCTGGCCCCTGCCCTAACCGAACTATTCAATCTCTCCCTTTCTACTGGTACATACCCCTCAGCTTTTAAACATGCCATAAAATTTGATTTCCATTTCCTGAAAACGATTTATAACCACTTTGAGTCTACTCCTGATATTGAGAAAGCTCTACTTCTGCAAATCAAACTTTTAACACAGCGAAGAAAAGGACTTCTGGCACGATAGAAAGTAGAAGACTTAATAACTGGTATAAAGAATATGTCAGGGAGTGCCTGTCCTATAAATGTGTATGGGGTGATGGTCCAAATATATTCATGGGGAGTGCGCATGCGCCGCCCGTAATGATGGCAGCAGCCTGATCCGTGCGGCTCCCCTCCATCTCCTATTCCTGCTCCATCGCAGCCCTGACAAGGCATCCAGCACGATCTCCGGACGTGGTATCTTCTCACTTGAATCATCGATTGCAGGTATGGTTGACAGGCGACAGGAAGAAAGACCGTTTTTCTCGGTCACAGACACAGGGAAGCAGACCTAAGATAGCGGAGGTGCTGGACAATGTGGCACATTCCAGGTTGAAATTGGCTCCCAGCTCTTCCCACAGTACTCCCCTTGAGAAGGGTACAGAAAGTTTAGGAGTTGCATGCTCACCACCAGCATTACCAACGCTGAGCTCTCAGGGTCCAAGGTCTCCTCATTCCAGTCCCCACCATGCATATACTTGCACCTCAGAGCCCAATTTCTGGAGATGACGAGCAAATACCTGCACAGTTCTCACCTACCACACAAATCTCCCAAGCCCCCCTGAATGTTCATGCTCCTGATTTTTATTCCAGTGAGGCTTCATCCATTACTACTGAAGGGGAAACTAGGCTGCTTAACCACATGACTGCTCTGTTACAGATGGAGTTAGCTAAAACTCCATCATCTATCACTACAGAAGTGCAAAAAGATCTTCAGAGCTTGGGTGCCCGATTATATCTAATTGAGCAGTAGTTGGACAACACTATTTTCAGAGTTACTCAAAATACCTCCCAAGTTATGGTGCTGAAAAATCAAATTGAGAGTCTTCACATTAAACTGGATGACTTGGAAAACCATTGAAGCCGTAGTAACTTCCGCATTAGAGGGGTTCCAGAGTCAGTAAAAGATACTGTAGAAGCAACCAAGAGATTCATGAGATCGATATTACCAGAGGTTCCAGAACTGCATTTGGAGCTGGACAGAGCTCATCGGGCGCTGACAGCACCTAAGGTGGTTGGTCCTCCATGTGACATCATTGTGAAAGCACACTACTTTTCGACTAAAGAGGCTCTTATTAAGGTAACCAGAAATATGGAAAACCTGTAGATGGAAGGTCATCCAGTCCAGATTTTTTTCTAATCCATCTCCTTTCACAATTCAAAGAAGGTGTGCCCTGAAGCCTTTATTCTGTTCTGTTATCCGATACCATAAAGTATCGTTGGGCATTTCCTTTACGGCTCTTGTTCCAATATAATGGCAAAACCTTCTCTTTTCCATCTTTTACAGAAGGGGAAAATCTCTTTAAGTAGCTTCATTTACTTCCTCAGAGCACTTCCACACATTCGTCACCAGAGGTCTCCCATGTCCCACTTTACCCTTTGTGGCACAAAGTGAAATCCTCCAAATCCTCCAAGACCTTTAGTTATGCTACCTGATCAGTTATGGAAAGTTTATTTCCTGTTTGTTTACCTTCTTACTCCTTTCAGTAAGAAAAAGGAGAACTTTATCAAGAAGATTGACAAATCTTGTTTTAATTTAAAAAAATTTATTTTTTGTTTCCACCTCTCCATCTCTTTTTGTTTCGGCTTGATCCATAGTTGAGTGGATCTCACTCTGCTGGTCGTAAAAATCTACTGTTATAACTGATATTGGGATACTGTTGTTCTCTATTGATATTGTGCCATTTCAGATAGCTTGTTCTTGCCGTGTCAAGCAACTACCATTTTTTAATTGTCAGTTGGGACTTCGGTATTATAAGCTTCATGTTTAACTGATTACTTGTTACTAGTGTTGGTCGAATAGCTCACTATTCGATTCGACCGCTATTTGGTCGAATAATGCATAATTATTCGGGTGATCGAACATCGAATTCGAATTCCATTAAAGTCAATGGGGGAAAAATTTGCGTTGTTATTCGGGTCGGTGGAGAGCTTCTACAGCCTATAAATACATTTGAAAAGACATGTCAAGACTCTCCAAGCTCTGCACAACACTGTACAAGTAAAAAAAAAAAAAGGAAGTCTTTTTTCTGTTGCTGGCAAGTAGTTTTGGTCGAATAGCTCACGCCATTTTATGGGTGTCGGCCAAGGGAACATGCCGGATTTTACACAGTCTTCAAGTAGAGGCAAAGAGGGACATGAGGGGGTTCCTCTGGTCCAAAAATTAGCCACCGGGTTTCAACGCTCCGTTACAAGCCATACACAGGCTTCAGAGTACAGGCAGAGGTCTCTGAGGGCGGTCTTTCAGTCCAAAAATTAGCCAGCTACACAGCTCTGTCATACGTTACAAGTGACAGGTGGCAGCAGCAGCAGCAGTTCATGGCTCAATGTGGTCATCCAGGACCTCTCGGTTCCCATTAAATATACCAGTGTTTCACATCTCATCCCCCCAACATATACAGAGGGACTGCTGTCCCACGTCCCAGTTCCAGGGTAACATACACAGAAATTCAGTACGATAAAGTGTGGTACCGATGGATGAAGCAGAAGATTTGGCCTTCTACATTCAATCACAAATTTCGGATTACACACTTCCGGGTGTCATTAAAGATGCACTACACCCAGCTCTAGATGCCAGTTACTAATGCCTTCCACATTCTGTCTCAGGGCCTGCTATCAAGTGAAAGCACATGAAAGGGAATGGGGGTTCGAGGAATCAGCGGGGAAAGAAAACCCTGTTGAGCTTGAATCTAGTCTGGCATCTAGAGCTGGGTATTGGACAGTGGGCAGGCAGCAGCAGTAAAAGCAAGAAGAGTAGGCAGTGGGCCCTGAGTAGTGTGGATGGCATTGTTAACTGGCATCTAGAGCTGGGTACTGGGAGGAGGAGGCGGTGAGCCCTGAGACGGAACAAGGACTGCATTACAACAGAAGGCCATCACCTTTACGGACAATGTAGAAGCAGTAGCTATTGGAGATATGAATGGATGAGCGAGATTCCAATCTGTCCTTACCTACTATGTAGCGAAACCACATGAAAGGGATTGGGCTTGGAGGAATCAGCGGGGAAAAAAGACCCTGTTGAGATGGAGTCTAGTCTGGCATCTAGAGGTGGGTACTGGGAGGAGGAGGAGGCGGTGGGCCCTGAGACGGAGCAAGGAGGGCATTACAATTTAAGGCCATCACCTATGTGGACAGTGTAGAAGCAGTAGCTATTGGAGACATAAATGGATGAGGGAGATTCCAATCTGTCCCTACCTACTATATAGCGAAACCACATGAAAGGGATTGGGCTTGGAGGAATCAGTGGGGAAAGAAGACCCTGTTGAGCTGGAGTCTAGTCTGGCATCTAGAGGTGGGTACTGGGAGGAGGAGGCGTTGGGCCCCGACACGCAGCAAGGAGGGCATTACAATTGAAGGCCCTCACCTTCAGCTGGGTACTGGGCAGGCGGCAGCAGTAACAGAAGGAGGAAGAGGTGGTGGGCTCTGGGACAGAGCGGGGACTGCATTGGTAACTGACATCTACAGCTGGTTACTGGGCAGGCAGCATCAGTAACAACAGAAGAAGGAGGAGCTGGGCCTTGAGACAAAGTGTGGATGGCATTTGTAACTGGCATCTAAAGTTGGGTACTGGGCAGCAGCAGTAACAGCATGAGGAGGAGGTATTTAGCACTGAGACGGAGTGTGGACGACATTAGTAATTGGCATCTAGAGTTGGGTACAAGGCCGGCAGCAGCAGTAACAGTATGACTAGGAGGCGGTGGGCTCTGAGACGGAGTATGGATGGCATTAGTAATTGCCTTGGCATCTAGAGTTGGGTACTAGGCCGGCAGCATCATTTACAGCAGGAGGAGGAGGTGGAGGGCTCTGAGACGGAGTATGGACGGCATTATTGTCTGGCATATAAAGTCAGGTACTGGGCAGGCGGCAGCATCATTTAAAGCAGGAGGAGAAGGCGGTGGGCTCTGAGACAAAGTATGGACGGCATTATTGTCTGGCATTTTAAGTCAGGTACTGGGCAGGCGGCAGCATCATTTACAGCAGGAGGAGAAGGCGGTGGGCTCTGAGACAGAGTATGGACGGCATTATTGTCTGGCATATAAAGTCAGGTACTGGGCAGGCGGCAGCATCATTTACAGGAGGAGGAAAAGGCGGTGGGCTCTGAGACGGAGTATGGACGGCATTATTGTCTGGCAAATAAAGTCAGGTACTGGGCAGGCGCCAGCATCATTTACAGCAGGAGGAAGAGGCGGTGGGCTGAGACGGAGTATGGGCGGCATTATTGTCTGGCAATTAAAGTCAGGTACTGGGCAGGCGCCAGCATCATTTACAGAAGGAGGAAAAGGCGGTGGGCTGAGACGGAGTATGGACGGCATTAGTGTCTGGCATCTAAAGTCAGGTACTGGGCAGGCGGCAGCATCATTTACAAGCAGGAAGAGGAGGCGGTGGGCTCTGAGACGGATCGAGGACTGCATTAGTATCTTGCATCTAGAGTTGGGTACTGGGAAGGCGGCAGCAGTAACAGGCAGTAGGAGGCGGTGGGCCCTGGTACGGAGCGTAGACCACATTGGAGGTTGAGGCCATAACCTCTATGGACAGTGTAGAAGCTGTAGCTAATTGGGATATTAATGGATTAATGAAAATCACACTTTCCATACTTACCATGTAGTGAAACCACATAAAAGGTAACGGACTTGGTGAAATACGCGGAGAAATACATACATTTTTTTATCATTTGTGGATATCTAGCAAGTGCTATCACAGTTAAATATATGTATTTGTTTCACATAAATACATACATTTTTATGGGTTTTAGGATACATATCCAAGTTCTATCAGAATTAAATACCTGTATTGTTTGTATAATAATACATCAATTTTTATGGCTTTAGGGATATATAGCAAAGTGGGATCAGAACTAAGGATCTGTATTTTCTGTAGAGAAATATAGAATTTTTTATGGTCTTTTGGATCGATACCGAAAGTGCTATCAGAATTAAAAAAACAGATTTTTGAAAGAGAAATATAGAAATTTTTATGGCTTTGGAGATATATAGCAAAATGGGATCGGAATGAAATATCTCAAATATGCAGGAATAAAAAAAAAATTCAGTTTATTTTGATAGAAATCTGAATCAGGTATCAGAAATCACAGAAATAACAAGTGGTATCAGAATTTACAGAAATACAGAACATTTTCTGTGTATTTTCATAGATAGCAACTTGCTATCCGTCAAAATAAACATAAAAATTTCTGTAATTATGTTAAAAAAATACAGATAATTAATTCTGATACAACTTGCTACCTATAAAAATAAACAGAAACATTTCTGTATTTCTGTAAAAAAAATACAGAGAATTAATTCTGATAACACTTGCTATCTATGAAAATAAACAGAAAAATGTCTGTATTTCTGTAAAAAAAAATACAGATAATTAATTCTGATAACACTTGCTACCTATCAAAATAAACAGAAAATCTTCTGTATTTCTGTAAAAAAAATAAAGATATTTCATTCTGATCCTACTTGCCATCTATCAAAAAAGCCAGAAAAAAATCTATGTTTCTGTAAAAAAAATACAGATATTTATTTTTGATAGCACTTGCTATCTATCCAAAAGGACAGAAAAATGTATGAATTTATAGGCCTCAAAGTAGATAAAGGCAGGGGGCCCTGAGGGTGGTGCTCGGTAAAAAAGTATTTGCAAGTTACACAGCTCCATTGCAAGTTATAGGCCTCAGAGACAGAGTAGAGGTAGAGGGCCACTAGGGTGAGGAGTAGAAGGAGATGATGAAAGGCTGTGAACGTGCTCTTCCCATCTTGATGTCCGTGCAGCAGTTGACGACTAATCAGTACAATCTGCAGAGGGGGTAGTAAAGTCATTGCCGATCCAAGCCTTATTCATTTTAATAAAAAGTGATTCGGTCGACATTTTCTGCTGAGAGCCAAATCCATTTGTCACTCACTACACCCCCAGCTGCACTGAACGCTCTTTCAGATAACACACTTGCTGCTGGGCAGGCAAGGATCTGAATGGCATGTTCTGCCAGCTCCGGCCACTGCTCAAGCTTGGATACCCAGTAGCCCAGTGGGTCCTGGCTTTGCAGGTTGCAGATGTCCCATGCAGAGCTCATGTATTCCTGCACCATGACTGAGTACCGCTGCTCAGTGTCATTGGCAATTGCTGCACAACTGGCAGCTTGCTTCTGCTGAAAAAAAGCCTGCATAGTTAGGCTTAGACGACCTTCACTGCTGCTGCCACCCATGCCGCTTAAAGCAGTTGTTTGGCTCCCATGGCTGGTGGAACTGCCATAGGGATCTCTGCTGCTGCTGCTGGCAGTCAGAAAGGCTGAGCACAAGTCCCTTACAAGCACTTCTTGGTAGTGCTGCATTTTAGGTCCCCTGTATTGGGGCAAGATGAGTTGTTGTATCTCAGGCTTGTAACGTGGATCCAGTAATGTAGCAATCCAATAGTCGTCAGTCTTTATTTTTATGTGTTTTATGCGTGGATCTTTGGCTAGGCACTCCTGCATGAAAGCTGTCATTTGGCTCAAACTACCCACAGCTGAGGCAATTCTGGACCCACACTCCTGTGGGTCAAACAACAGCACAGGGTCGTCCTCCTCCGCCTGGTCTTGCCATCCACGGAACATGCCGCCTTGTTTTTGGGCGGATGGATGCCATGTACCCTCAATATCCTCCTCTGGCCCTTCCTCCCCTTCTCCCATGCCTGCAATGTCCTCCTCATCCTCTTCCACCTCCTCCTCTTCCTGGATTGGTGCTGCACTATGCATAGTAGGCACGCATGTTTGCAGCGTCCGCTCTGTGTCGTGTCCGAGATCCACCATCATCTATTCCAACAGGCATATGATGGGGATAGTGTCACTGACACAGGCCTGATCTCTGCTGATCATCCTGGTGGCCTCTTCAAAAGGTGACAATACAGTGCACAATACAAGTCCTCAATTTGCAGCCACTCCGCAGGGCTGAAGAAAGGTAGTGTAGGTATACGTCTGAAACTAACAGATTCTGCCACGTAATCCACCACCGCTTTCTGTTGTTCAGTCAGCCGCTGCAGCATGTAAAATGTGGAGTTCCAACGTGTGGCCACATCACAAATTAACCGGTGCACTGGGAGGGTGAGATTTCGCTGTAAATCCACCAATCTGGCACTGGCTGTGTACGACCTGCGGAAATGCGATGACAAATTTCTGGCCTTCAGCAACAGCGGCTGGAGGCCCGGGTAATTCCTAAGAAGCCCTGTACTATCAGGTTCATGACATGAGCCAGGCAAGGTACGTGTGTGAGTTTCCCACACGTACAGGGCTGCCAGCAGATTGGCCCCATTGTCACACACGACCTTGCCTGGCTGAAGTCTGTTGGGAGTTAGCTATTATGTCCTCCTGCTCCCGCAAGGCACTTAGAATGGCTGCGCCCGTGTGGCTGAGGGAACCCAGGCTTCGCAACCTCAGGACTGCGTGGCAATGTCTACATTGTGCGCCCAAATAGCAATCTGCAGGTTGTTGCTGGCGGTGAACAGATGCTGCCGAATGGGAGGTGCTGGTGCTGGGTCTCCACGGCAAAGTGTCCCTGGAGGAAGAGGTTGAGGCACAAGAGTCAAAGGAGGAGGTGGAAGTGAAGGTTGAGGAGAAGATTGCATGGCGTTGTGCTCTGGGTGGAGGAAGGTATGCAGGCCTTGCTGCAGCTGCATCTTCCCCTGCTGCCACCAAAGTTACCCAGTGAGCTGTATAGGAAATATATCTTCCCACTCCATGCTTGCTCGACCAACTGTCGGTTGTTAGGTGCACCTTGCCAGAAACTGAGTGCTGCAGGGCCATGGACACATTGCTCTGCACGTGTTCATGCAAAACAGGAACACATTTTTTTTCTGCAAAATACTGTCACTTAGGCATAACGTACTGTGGGTTCGTGCAGAGGAATGCATAATGGAACGCATTGCCGGTCCACCAGCCGGTAAGGGAAGAGCTCTAACGCAATCAGCTGTGCAATTGCCGCATTGATTAGTTTTGTTTTGGGGTCATTTGGGCCATATTTCCTCTTGCGCTCCAGCATCAGGGGGATGGAAGGCTGGATGCTGCTAATGCTAACCACAGAAAGATTGGACGATGGGGTAGAAGTTGTGGGGGATGGCAATGATGCCTGGTCTTGACTGCTAGCAATGCGACAAACAGCAGACGATCTGCGTTGGAGCTTCTGCTCACCACTGGTGGAGCCTGAAAAAGGTAATGCTTGGCTACATGCCCCACTCAAATTGCTGGCAGCAGCACGGGTATCCCTGGTGGCAGTAGGAGGAAAGGCAGAGGAGGAAGTTCAAGCAGTTTGAGCTTGCTTCTTGGGCAGAGGTGGTCGCACAGAGCTCTGTGCTTTGACCAGGTGTTGCCGCCAGGTTACTGGGTGGTGGCTTTTTGAATGTGTGCTCATGCAAATTGTTCCAAGTTTGTTTTGGTTTTTGCCTCATTTCAAGTGTTGAGCACACAGTTTGCAGATGACCATAGTGTTGTCATCACTATGGACATTAAAAAATGGCCACACGGGTGAACATCTAACTGGGCCAAAAGGTGCTCCGGGGCTGGTGCTTGTGGTGGCGGTCGGCGGTTGTTGAGGCATAGCTGTGGTGACAGTTTCCGACGATGGATGACTGACTTGCCTCACTGGTACGTGAAAAATACAGAGTATGGGCAGCTTTTACCCTCTTCCTCCCTCTCCCCCTTTTAGGGCGCTCTGCAACCTCCTCCTCCTCTTCTTCCTGCCTATGATGATCTCCTTGTTCGCCCCATGTGGAAACAAGGACATCATCATCAGAAGACACAGTTTCCCTGTATGTGCCAAAAGGAAGCAGCGGCCTTTTGGAGCCAGTTTGAATTGGCTCGTCTGGCTCAGAGTGTTCTGGTGAAAAGTAAGTGGGGGAAAAGCCTGTGACCTGACTCTCTTCGTCAGATGAGTGAAACAACTGAGCATCTTGAAGGAATGCTTGTAGCTCCGCCTCTCCAACCCCTCGGTGGGACTCCTCTATATACTGCTGTACACGAAACTTTCCAGCCGCTGATGAAGAACTAGAAGGAACAGGTGTATCATGGACTGTTCAGGTGTATCATGGATCAGGGACACCTGTGAGGACTGTGTCTGGGGCTGGGATGAAGAGGGGGTACAATCACTTGACCCAGGCTGGGTCATGTACTCCACTACGTCTTCTGCCTGCTATGGCAATAATGGACGCCCACCACCAACAGCAGCGCTTCTTGTTCTTGGGTCTGCAGCTAAAAACAAACTCATACTGCTTTGCTTGACACCCCTGCCCAAGCTGCTCTTTCCTCTTTGGCCAGACATCTTTTGTGTGGGTTGACACCCTGCAAAATACGTGGTAGCTAATATGCTTCACAAAGTGTAAATTTGTACAGTAGGTGGATTTTTTTATGGGGGGGGGGGGGGGTTGACACCAAAAATGCAAGTGCGCTGTGTGTGTTGTATGCAGCACTTTCCTTTAGTGGTGACACTTGTAATATGCAGCACAGTATACAAAAACTATACTGCAGTATCCACTGCGTCTGTCTCAGTACAAGTGTGATACTGTGCATGCAGGCAGGGAGGGTACCCTGCCTCTGGGTGCATGTATGTAACACACTGACTATCTGTCTATGTATCTATCTATCTAGCTAACAGTGAAACACTCTACCTATCTGAGGACAGTAGATTTCAGGACTGCACCAATACAGTACAATCCAACAATCTATCTAATAGTGTGAGTGTGACACAGTCTAAGTAAAGCACTTTTTTCACTTTGACAAAGCAAGCCAAGCAGCACAGAAAGGTTGTGATGCGATCAGCAAATCTCTGTCAGGAGTGGGAAATGCAGGCACGCCCTGGCCCTATATAGGCCAATGGCTGCCTGTAAGGCATGCAGTGAAAGACAGCCAATCGGCTGCCTGCCATAACAAACATGGAGGGGACCATCCCTGCTGTTATTGGAGGGCCCTAGGCATTATGGGAGGGTCCAATTTGGGGCTTCAAATTCAACAAAATTCGGGTCGGGTCGACCCAAATTCGAACGGTCATATTCGGGTCAAACATTAGGATGACCCGAATTTGAACAACAACACTATATAGCACACATGGTGTTACATATTCAGGTAATTGGTATGCATAAAGGTACAGATCTATATTCAACTTCATAATTTAGTGTATATGGCAAAATGCCAAGTTCTATGGCTCATTATAGTGGTGTGTTAATATGTTGGTTACAAAAAGGGTTAAAAACTAAGGGCGTCATTTAGACCAGGTATTTGTGTAGCTCTTAGGTTGACTATCCATTCTGTTTGTAATAGTTTTTTTTATCAAACTCTCCACCTCTTGGATTTTTAGGTATATGCAAAACATTTGGATCGTATTGGTGCCTTGTGCCTACAAGGTGGCATATAGGTGTAATTTTGCCAATTTTGATTGAGTGTATATGTTCATTTATTCTTTTTTTGAAACATCTTGTGGTTTTGCCAATATAACAAGAACCACAGATACAAATTATTATGTAAATGACGCCTTCTGTGTTGCATTTAATGTAGGAATTTGGTCTATGATTCCTTCCGTTAGGTAATGTAATCATGAGAGCTTCTTTATT
The DNA here is from genome assembly GCF_032062135.1 of Pyxicephalus adspersus. Classification (NCBI taxonomy): domain Eukaryota; kingdom Metazoa; phylum Chordata; class Amphibia; order Anura; family Pyxicephalidae; genus Pyxicephalus; species Pyxicephalus adspersus. The sequence goes on along the minus strand of NC_092870.1, from coordinate 12,569,040 downwards.
CCAGCTGCACTGTTTGCAGTGTCCACATTTGAATGTGCCCTGGGTGTTCTTGGGTTGGGAGTGTTGGTTAGTGTTTTGTATGTAGTGATTTGAAACCAAGTGGTCTTTCAAAGATCTTTATTTTCTAAAAGTGATCAAAGGCTTGTTGCCTATGAATTTTTTTTACTGTGGGGTCCAATTGTAAAATGTGACAGTTATGAGTAAAGGTTTTAGTGATAAAAAAAAATAATTTTCATTATATCTGGTAATAAGTCTAACTGGAGCTTGAGATTGCATAATGGATTTGTCTGTTTTAAAGAGGAGATCTTCTCTGGTATTTTAAGGATTTTTTAATAATATTTTTGGAATAACCTCTTTGTAAAAGTCTTTCTTTTAGGAGTTTTGCCTCCTGTTTAAAATCCGATTTACAGGTGCAGTTTCTTTTAACCCTTAAATACTGGCTGAATGGTATACTTTGTACTAGAGCCTTTGGATTAGCATTGTCAGCATTGTGTTACCTGCTGTTGATTTCCTGAAAAGTGTGGTAGTGATGGTATTGTTGGTATCTATTCTAATAAATAGGTCAAGAAAGGTGAGCACATAACTCACAACCAGTAAATTGCAGTAGCACATTGAAACCAAAATCAGAAATGAGGACCATACTGGCCTAAAATTAGTGATGCGTAAGCATCTGCAGTCACAAGTAACCTATATCATTGTCTTTATGTTTCTTGCACCCTTCTTCTGTTAGTCTGCATTGCGATCTGTATTTACATCCATGTATTTCTACAAGCATCACAGGTAGCATAAAAGTGGATAATTGTGTGTCTACATTACATTTTCCAATATACTATTATAATATGTTTTGTGCATTTCTAGGCCCAGCTTCACCAGCAGATGTGTAAGCAGGCAGATGTGCTGAGCGGAGGCCTACAGCAGACGGAGGGGTCTCTATATAATCTGAAGAGACAGGTCATTGCTCTAGATAAACTTGTCAATAAGATATTAGCATATTCTTCTTTCCATTCCCAGAATTCCTCTGGTGCAACACAATTACTAAGCGAAGATACACACTGGCTGGTGATTATAACAAGAGTTTTAGTAAAATGTCTCTAATGCACAACCTGCTGGATATAACATGAACATCAGAGGAGGGGAAAGCAACCAATCAGATTTATCACGTGCTGCATTCTCTGGGTAACACAGACTCTTTCCTTCATGTTTTTTTTACCTTAATGTATTGAACTTACTGTGTAATGAGAACACAATTATGTTCATCACCATGGTAACAGGTCATACTGCTCACATGAAGTTGTCTTTTACCAATTCTGCAAAATTCATTTTTGTCTTGCAGTCCCTCCTAGACTCAGCAAGCAGCGCTATTTTTTCCTGCTAGTTGGCCATGTTGGTTTCATTGCATTATGCAGACAATCTCAGCAGGATTATAGGCTCATCTGCTCTTCTGACATTCATCCCCTAACACAATTTCTTATCTTGCAGAACTTTAAAGCCAGCACCAGCCCTGTTGCTTTGACCAGAGTGGCAGGAACACAGCAACTTTTTCGTGAATCATCAGCAACTGTCACTTGGAAAAATAGGTAAGCAATCTTGTCATTTTGTAAAAGTACAGCATCACCTGCAGACCAACCTTAGCAAACAGGGACTTTTAACACAATCATAATGCAACATTATGGGGCTCTGAAACATTGCATTATAATTGTGCCATCCATTGAACTGTCACAACTGTAGCTGTGGAATAGAGGTTGAGATAATACACTGGATCAGCGCTGTGAGGGGCCACCACTCACTGGGGCCATTTAAAAATTCCAGGAATGGCCTCTGCAGAGTACTGGGCAGAATTTCCTATGGTACCATAGCTTGGCTTTAAGGTTGATAGATGTGATGGCTGCATTCATTTTACACCTCGAAATGCTGCCAGAAAAACACTTATTTTGTGGGGTGGCTATGCTGACGCTTTGGACTAAACACCCCTTCCTCTTTTCATCATCAAACTTGGCTTTGGCTGTGGATTTTATGGGAAGGAGGCTGTAAATGGCAGCCTACATCTTACTCTCACTGCAGGTATTCCTCATTACAGACTGTATTTGTGGTATAAAGTTTCCCAAGCTACAGAATATTCAGATTCCCCTACTGAACAGTTTTTACATCTAGTATTTCTCTGATTTGTGTACTTCAGGAGGGCACTGTGACCAGAGGTTGCAATTCTCAGCAGACACTGGGGAGAGAGAGGGGAGAAAAAAAAAACAAAAAAAACACAAAAATGTTTGTGAAAAAATGTTTAAACAGATGTAGAATGCCTGCATGAACCGGTTTTGTGTAGCACCTTGGTATGTGAGAAAAGTAAAAGCATTGGCTGACTGGAAATATTCTTCCTCATTTACTCACTGGAGCAAGTATGTACAGTGCCACAAGTTTGTTATAAATTTAACCTCGTGGATGCCATGGTTGTGTATACATCAAGGCTGTGTTTCTCCTAGACCAGGGGTCCCTCAACCCCACTGCTCCGAGGCTGTCCCACAGGTGGGCCGCGGCTCTGGCCGATTCACGCCCCAGCAGGATTAGAAGGACCCCCCTTGACAGGCCAGAGCTGTGGATCATGTCTGCTTTGCACATCGCAGGGTCAGGGCGGTGGGCGGGTTGTCTCTCAGACCTGTGATAGGAGAATGGGCGGGTTCTGGCATCATGCCGTCACTCTGGGGGAAGGTTCTTCCTCTTTGAGTGACACACGGCTTCTTACGCATGCGGGCCAGAGTACGTGAGCTCCAAAACGTTGGGGACCCCTGTTCTAGACAACAAGCGTTAACATTGCTGTAGTCAAAGGGTGAAAAACAATCATCTGTAACTTCTGTTTTAGAAGAGGTAACGATGGCCCAATCATTTTTAGGTTCAGGCTCCTTATTTCCCTCCATCCCTGAGCCAAAAAACACAATTGCATTTTTTTTCTTTGTCTGTGACTTAGTTTTGAATTCTGGTCCTGAAAGTGTAGGAAAAAGTCTTCCCAGGAAGCACCGAGAATGATATTTATAAGAAATCAACAGAAGGTTACATTGCACACCTTTATGGTGAATGGCAATAAATAAAAAAATCTAGTAAATTAAAGCAGAGAGCTCCAGCCAAATAAAATCTAGATCTAGATGTGTTTTTAATGGAATGCCTAAATTCTAATGATCCCTTGCAACAGGACTAGAAAAGAGAACCAGCACTGAACCACCCAGGCTCTACTACATGAATCTAGCACTGAACATGTCCAACAAAACTGCTCCTTCTAATCCAAATCAGCAGACTGAGGGATTGGTCTTTATGTGCTTTGAAGGTAAAGCAATGTTTGTGAACTGTGTACATGATAAATATTCAATACAAGATAATTTTATGGTACAGATTATAGAAGCCCCAACTGGAAATGATACTCTGCTGGACCTCTTTCCCACAATACAAAGCTTATAAACAATGTGCATACAAAAGAGAAGCTGGGTGGGAGTAGTGACCATTTCAATTAATGTAAGCTGTAAACAGGAGCCTGAGGCTTATGAGTGGCTTGCACCTTGCACTGCACCCTCTATGTTTACTTTCATGCAGTCTTCTCTTTATGGTAGACTTGGATATCGATACGCCTACTCCCTGGAGAGTGTTGTTAACTTAGTTGGCTGTTGTGAAGGGCTTTTTCTTCACCACGTAAATGATTCTGCGATCATCCACCACTGTTGTCACCCGTGGACGTCCAGGTCTTTTGGCATTGCCGAGTTCACCAGTGCTTTGTTTCTTTCTCATGATGTACCAAACTGTTGACCTTGCCACTCCTAATATTGCAGCAATTTCTCAGATTTTTTCTGTTTTTGCAGCTTAAGGGTGGCTTGTTTCACCTGCATGGAGAGCTCCTTTGACCGCATGTTGTCTATTCACAGCAAAATCTTCCACATACAAGCAACCCCCATCACCTCCAGGCCTTTTATCTGCTTAATTGATCATGACATAATGAAGGAATTGCCCACACCAGCCCATGAAATAACCTTTGAGACAATTGTCCAATTACTTTTGACCCCCTGAAATGAAGTGATTGTGTAAAAAAAAAGGCTTTAGTTCCTCACATTTTTATGCAATCTTTGTTCAATCCACTGAATTAAAGCTGAAAGTCTGCAGTTCAACTGTTCAAAAGTGCATCCGAGTTGTTTTATTTAAAATTATTTGTGGTAATGTACAGAACCAAAACTCGAAAAAAGTTGTCTGTCCAAATATTTATGGACCTAACTGTATATTCTGGTGAGGTATGATCACACAATGAAAACATCTCCCTGGTTATTTGGGCAAAAAAAGACACAGCCAATAGCAACCATTCCGAAATTCATCTTCCACCAAAGTGTAATGCAAGAAAATGAAATAACGAAGACAGGAATAAATTATCTAGATACTGGTACTTTATTTACAAATATTTAGATTAATAGCATTTTGTTACATCAAGGCAAAAAAGTACAGCAGTTCAGGTTGTTCTTTATCCTTTAGTCACAGAAACAGATAACCTACTGTAAGATGGGGGGGGGGAGTGCAGCCTGTGTCATTCTCAGTAAGTAATTTGTGGTGGCAAACCCACACCAACTTGCCAAATAAAAAAGGTGAATGCCTCAAAAGAAATGCAGAAAAACAAGAGAACACGATGCACGATGACATTCCAGTTCTCACCTCCCCGCTTGTCATTATTAATGGATCATGCCCAATACATAACCATACTGTTAATGAACACAGGACGACGGCTATCTTTTCACTATGATGGGTTTTTATTTTACATGGTGAATGTTCGGAACATTGACTGAAACTATTGTGAAAGTCACCGACCATCGATTATGTCGCATGTTGTAAATAAAATGCATGTGTTTAAAAACCATCCGACTGCAGTGTTTAAAAATGCACAAAAAGAGTTAAAGTTAACCCTAAAAAGCAGAACTTTAATCTGGACTTCAAAATTATTAAAAAGAAAATAAAGCACATGTGCAATAGTGAAATCAGCCTTATCATTAAATCTTTAAACATCGTAAGGCAGGCGATACACAGCTGTTATATGCAGAAGATCAACTCAAAGAAAAAGTCAGCACACTGATCATTCCACAATAGCATATTGTTTTTTACATACAGTTTTTTAAACAACCTACTATAAAAGCCACAGTGCAAAATAAAGGTTCAAGAAAGGGCAGAGGCAGGATTTCTAAAAAAGTAATTTACATCTACCGCACTATGTAGGAGTAGGGAGGGATGTGGTCACATACTGTACAAACTGATATTGCCTGGCACAGGATTAATTAATGTTCTGTACACAGAACATTTCTTGCTGATCACTTTTCTTTTGTCCATATTTACGCATTAAATGTGAGGAGTAAAATATAGAAAATTACAAGGGGAAACCCATGGGACAAGACAGGGGAACAACAGAAACCCTCCTTCCTCCAGATGGGCAAAATAGGAATTGTAAACAGAAGACGGGTAGAGATTCCCCTTATCAACATTCACAGCAAATGAGCCTATTTTCGAAAAATAAAAACTAAGACAGACCTGGATGAATCTAGCCCAACTTCAAGTCTTCTACATAAACTCTGGATTGCCAACATCACAAAGACAAATACGGAGAAGAAAAGTTCTATATTAATACCATGCAGGAAAGATTGGTTTGTGTGTGTGTTTACTTGCCTTTGATAACCTAGACACATCTAGTTATGTAGCAGTTTAGTATTAAACTGTCACCTTAGCGGAGCCCCGTCCCCCCACCTTTTCATGAAACCAGTACGATGTATAGGGTAGCAGAAAAAAAAGAAAAAAAAAAAATACTGCTCAAGATAGACGAGGAGGGATGGTCAGAAAGATTGCGGCTCTCACGGACAGGTCACTAGCAGCCACAGCCTTCTCTTTGCGGTTGGGGTTCGCTGGTTAGCCGGCCTCCTTGAGGTGCAGATGGTTTATGCTGTACACCAGACTCAGCAGCATTCAAGTCTAGGCTTCCATCCTGGATATTTTGGTAAATTTTCTTGGCAGCCTCCAGAAAGGCGTCTTCCACGTTCTCTCCTCTGCAGCAGAAGAAAAATTTGTTCGTGGTTGCAAAAATGTGTCACACACAAGCCTAATGCAAATCTGTTCTGTGCCTTACACACAATTTTTGCATGACAAACATGGGACGTCAAAAGTGGTGCAACTGGTTTGGAAAAACAATTTAATCTATGGCCCCATTCGCTTTCATTTAGATAAACTGCGTCAGGTGCAACCCTTCATAAAGCTGCTGGATAATGTCCCTGTTGATCTTCCTTTCAAATTTTGCAATAAATTGCCAAATAACATTACTAACAGAAAAGGGTAGAAAACCCCTTAAAAGACACCTTGATTGAAGATTGTTGAGTTATATTTTCCATGTCCTACCAGGCTTACTTGAAAACCTGTACTAACAGAAATAAGCAGATTGTTTTTGCTGCTTAAAGTCCCTGAGGCCTGGTTGCCTCAACCTTCAATATTTATTAACCAACAACAAAATGCAGTGTAGTCAGTGTAACCAAAGTGCTTACTTTGTTCCAGGTCAGTAAACACTTAAGTATTGAGGCCAGAGACAGCCAGGCAACCAGTATTTCCAGGTCAGCCTACCTGTAATAATAATTCATTTCAAAAAGAGAACAGAACACTTCCTTTACAAAAAAAAAAAACAAAAAAACACAAATTGTAGCTAGAATTTCTGTCATTAAGTTGCACCGATGTTACTAAGAATAACTCTAGCAAAGTGAATTATAAAAAAAATGTGTGGGGGCACTCCAGGCTAATGGTCTTTCCTGCTAAAAGACAATCCATGGCATGCCACCTAGCACTGCAAAACTAGGATCAGCTTTAGAATACTGATCAGTCCCCCCTCCCTGATCTTGTCAAGAAACGTGTTTTGGTTATTGAAGATACCAGAGGAGTGGTCTGCATAAACTATTTCTCTTGCAAGGAAAATACTTATTTCAGTTAATTAAATCTAAAATTCTTATAAGATTTAATTGAACAAACAAACAAAAAAACAAACAAACTAATGGCAAATGGCTTTATATCCTATATACTGCTATGCAGGTAGAAGAGAATTCCATTTGTCACTTACGTTTTTGCACTTGCTTCCAGGAACAGGAGACCTGAAATATACAAATGAGACCAACACTGAGTAAAGACCAATAAGAGACATCAAACTTGGAATGCCATAACCAGTATCTGAAAAAGGTTTGGATAAATAAAAAATTGCAAGTTTTGAACACACACCATTCTCCTCTGCAAACTGCTTGGCCTCCTCATATGTGACATCACGCTGGGCCTCCAGGTCTGCCTTATTGCCAATTAGAATGATTACCTATAGAGAGGGGCACAACACATTACTGAGAAGAACTGATACCACGACACACAACCTAGTCCCAGCCTGACATCTGACTTCACTGAGTCACCCAGTCCAATGCAGACCTCACCTATACCCGGACTAACAACCAACTGAGGAATGGGTCTAAACCTGACTGACCTCTGTGACTTTGACATTCAAGTGCAACTAGAAACCAACAGCAAACACCGGGAAGAAAATTCAACTCCAATGGGACACTAAGCCTAAACTAGCTTAAAAATTGAACTTGCACATGTGAAGACGGTCTGAAAGATTTGTAGTGCGATGATTGCTGACCAGGTAACACTAAGGTACAGCCCAGTAAGGGCAATGAATACAATTTACTGTGTTTGGATTGGTGAGATTCCGTGCATCAGTCAACCAGCTGCTTAAATGGTTGTATGTGCTTCTCCTAAAAGAGAAAAAAAATAAATAAATAAAACAGATCTAGTAAATGTTGTTCTTGATCATGAACGTGTACACTTAGCATTAAAATATAAAAATATGTGAATATAAAGGCAGTCACTGAGAAAATATATGGGGTACAGCAAAGTATCTAAATTTGATAAGCTAGATGTAAAACCAGCATGAATAACAGACAGAAGAAGAAAGTATGGCACACTTCATGGATGAGCTAAAACTACCGTTCTATGACCACTAAATGGAAAAGAAACATTTCCAATGTCTGATTTTTCCTTTAATCTTCATACATTAGGACTGTCATACATAACATTAATTTTAAAACAAGATCATAAAAGATGATGGACAAATAAAATAAGATTTCCAGAGTCAGTCAGGCCAATCTAGACGCTATTAAACATGGTCTTAAGGAAATATCATGGTTGGATCTGTGGTGAGATAAAGATGCATTTCAAGCAAAAGATATGTGTACTCAATTTTACAGACAGCTCAATCCATTGCTAACAACGATGATGTAAATGAGGGGAAACTTGACCCCCCCCCTCTCCACAATACTAATGCAAATCCACAAAAGATCCTATAGATCAAATCCTTTTTTAGGGCATTCCTTTTTCAAGTATTTCCTCAAAAAGTATCTAAGTAAATGCACTGAAAATCTGTCAGCGTTGAAAATGATCAAATCCCTTTGAAAGTAGAGTACGTGTTTTGTGGAGCATTAGACCTTGAGACTCACAAATATCCATTCCTGTTAATTCTTTTCTAATAATCTAGGTAATCTACTTAGGTCATCTACAGATAGTTAAACAAAGGCATGTCAACGCTTTACACATATACACAATAAAGATCAACATGGGGGAGGAAAAAAAAAAAAAGGGAGGGAGTTATTAGTATGCAGCAACTATAAATATTCAATCAATCAACATCCCAAAAGGTCTTGTTAATGTTGATATAAAATGTGTGTCTCTTCACTTTTTGGGGAATGACTGAAAAATCCCTCATAAAAAGGACGTTGGACTATAGGACGTCACATTTGTGACAGCTCAGCACAGTGGGAATCCAGACCTTGAATACATCAGACATTCTGTACACCTGTCAGACAAGGATGATATTCCAGCATCATATGTAGGTGTATTCCAGGATCCCCAGGTCGCAGACAGAAGGGGGGAGGAGTAGATGAATAAAAAATCCAAAGCCCTGAGCAAACAGGCTATGCTCCCTGTGCGCAGCACAAGGTTTTATTTTTTTTCCCTGACTGACTGCCTTTAGGACCAGTACAAGGCTCCTGGATTTGGTTTATCCAACAGTATTTAGTATGACAATTAGGTTTAACAGGCAAAACAAATGTTCTGTGGAGTATCCTTGATAAACACCTTACCTGGTTATATCATAGACCATAAGTGCCCCCGCAGCACCTCGGTAGTAGCTTCTGGTGACGGCTCGGAATCGCTCCTGTCCTGCTGTGTCCCAAATCTGCAGCTTAATTTTCTGGCCACTAACTTCAATTATCCGGGTACCAAACTCCACACCAATTGTATGAGGACAGTCTGCCATAACTGAAAAGAAAAAACAGAAAGGTTTGTTAACCTGCAACCAAAACCTTAACCTCACAGAGAGCCACCTTGCTTGACTATGGTACAGAAAACACAACAATCCTAAACAATTCCAGAATTTAAAATCAAAAGGAATGGATAGCAAGGATACAATTAGGCATTTTAGATCAGCAAGATTAAACTAGCAGATTGACTTGCAATGACTATATTCAAATCAATGAAATCTTTATCATTGGTCCCACTAACATGCCACAACCCCTGTAAAATCTACCAAAAGCTTACACTTTCTTGCTACACTCCTGTCTGTCAAAGGTTACAGCTACACTAGCCAGGGGTCACAACATTTGCAGCACACTAAAATCAATGTGGTTACATTGTGTCAACAAGCAGTTAAGTGTCTTTAACAAAAGATTTAAGCACAATATAACAAAATATCCACCAACATTTGAAAGAATACCAAATGATAAAATGATCCTTTTCTGACAAAAGCACTTGACCAGAACTGTGAGCAGAATCTACTGCTTTGCATTACATAAATAAATAAATTTAGGTTTTCCTGGTGTTTTCTGGCTAAGGTACAACATTACAGCATAAACATACAGTATAGATTTAACAGATTACAAAAGCATCCCACGACAATACAATCAGCTTGAAGAATGCTACATACAAAAGATAATTTCTAATTAACTGCCACATCCAGCTCGCTGATTAAATATAGAAATTCAATTCTCTGTTCTGAACCCTGAATTATAGAATACAAGGAATGCTGCATGCCTAAAAGCTTCATAATTGACTTCTGTTTGGGCTCTCCGTGTGGGTGAATATGGCCGCAGCACATGAATTAGGCACAGAAACACACTTACATTTCTTCTCTGTAAACTGGTGCAGCAAACAGGATTTCCCAACTCCCATGTCACCTGCAAGAGATAAGCCCAGTTTACTGGCAATGTCACAGGCTCAATACACACCCCTATAAATAATACATGAATTTTCTGAGAGGTACAATAACAATTACACCTTCTTGTCTAACCAGCGGTTTTCTATGCTGTGTGTGCACGCGCAGTCTGTTACTGTACAGTGCACAACTCGGCCCACATATATAACATCTGCAGGAAAATATATACACTAAAGAATCGCTCACTCATGGCTGGTGAAACACGTGGCTGGGAATAAGTGTAGTTAGAAAACAAAAGGAGTTGAATACTTACAAACTGTAAGTAAACTTTTATAACTCTGTGAAATTAATACTCGTAAGGAGTTTAATTTTGCTGAGTTTTGAATTTAAGTTGTTTTTTGCTATATTTTGCAGATAATTGAGTTGTGTCAAAACTAGTTATATCCTCCTTATCAGTAGGTCAATATTTGCTCCATCCTTACCTCGAAGCTTCTTACCTTGAAACATCTTGCTCAGCGAAGTTGTTAATTAAGTTTCTTGTTATTGACTACTAAGTGTCTTCCACCTTGTTGTCTGACTATATAAACTGTGATGTGATAATAAAGTTTTGAGAAGTGATATAACTACATGCTTGAGCTGCTTTGTGTGTTAAGCTACGTACACACTTCCAATTATTATCGTCGGAAAACGAACGACGAACGTTCCTGCACGATATATATGAACGATCGTATAGCACCGATACTGCACATAGAGGTAACGACACGATCGTTCGTAGATATTGTACACACAATAGATACGATCGTTTAAGCGATAGAGGAACTATGTGCACGACAGGAAAGTGAACGGACGTTCGTTCATCACGCATGCTCTGAACATGGACGATCAACGAACGACCGTACACACGAACGATGTTCAACGATCGTCGTCCAATCCGATCCGTCGGTCCGGTCGTTCGTTTCCAGCGACTTTCCTCGTTCGTCGGCGTCGTTGGTTACTTTTTTACGAACGATTTTTTGCCCAATCGATCGTTCGTCGTTCGATTGGAACGATAAAAATTGGAAGTGTGTACGCACCTTTATTCACTGCTCCCAACTCGTTGAAAACAGAAGTCATGATAGAGAGGGATAAACTGAGCTGGGATCAGCAAGAAATCGCCTTAACAATACTGTAACTGGGAAAATGAGTGGCAGCAAGGAGGAAGGTTTGGTTCAGTGCACAGTCTGCCATATGTATGCATTAACAGAGCAACAGCTCCTAGGTGAATACCTCTGTGACAGATGTGAGCAAGTCACCCTTCTGAAATCTCACATTCAAGAGCTGGGGAAGCACACTGCAACACTGAGATCACTGGATCACCTTGAGAGGGGTCTCCTGCTCACTGAGCAGGCGGTTAATGGCTTAGATGAGGAGGGTGGAGAGGTTAATCAGGATGAAAATATAGGGAGCCGTGTTATTGTAGTTAGAAGGAGTGGTAAGGGCACCAAGAAAAGGAAGGCAAGCCCTGTGTTTGAGCATCCTAACAAATTTGCAAAGTTATGTGAAGATGTGCAGACGGCAGACCCAGTGGTGGCATCTCTAGATGTTACTGCTACCCCTAACAGTCGGGAGAGCAGCACATCTAGTAGGCGTGGGGAAGGCAATGCAGGAAGGAGTAATCAATTGGTTGTCATAGGGGATTCTATGATCAGGAGGACTAATTTGTCTCCGGATCCCTTCAACCGAATGGTTTGCCGTCTCCCTGGTGCCAGGGTTTAGCATGTGGTGGAGCAAGTGGACAAATTACTGAGAGGGGCTGGGCATGACCCAGCTGTCTTGGTCTATGTTGGAACCAATGACAGGATAGATGGAAGATGGAGGATCCTTAAAAATCAGTTTAAAGAACAAGGTTATATTCTCTGGAATATTTTCTGTACCATGCGCAACACAGGAAAGGCAGAGGGAGCTTCAACAGCTAAATGCATGTCCTGGTGGATTAGGGAAGGGTTTAGGTTCTTAGAGCACTGGGCTGACTTTTCATTGGGGTACAATCTTTATGCCAGGGATGGTTTGCACCTAAATGGAAGGGGGTCTGCTATGCTAGGGGAAAGATTTAAGGGAATGGTGGAGGGATATTGAAGCTCCCCAGCAGTAATCCTGAGCGTGGCTCGAGTGAATTATCCATACCAAAAGCGGTAACCCCGAGCCACACTCGGTGGATTTGCCAGGGAGTTGCGGGAGTTGAATGTGGGGATACATAATACACAATTAATTACTCAGGTCAACGTGTCCTTTTCAGATATAATTGTATGTGGAATTGTAATATTTTTATTGCGGATTTCAAATCTGTGTTCAGTTTTTCTCCAGCACGTCTAGTTTTTGTGATGCAGCCAATTATATATTGTGTGAAATTAGTTATATATAGCCTTAACATATTACAACAGTTCTTTTTAAGGTTAGAGACCGCACTAACTGCGATTGATTTCATTTGTCATCACGCCTAGAAATTGCCTTAAGGATCCAGACAGTTTCTGTTACGTGTGGTTCATTCACGACAAAAGCACAAAGTCGCCAAATTACCACAGAACTTAAAAAGAGATAGAAATTATATTTCAGCTGTCCCCTTCGTGACCAGGATAAATCTTGGGCTCCACATGTCATCTGTGCCAGATGTTACAATGGACTGCGTGACTGGCTAAATCGGCGTAAAGCAGAAATTCCATTTGCAATCGCGATGGTGTGGAGAGAAACGCGAGACCATCTAAATCGACTGCTATTTTTGCCACGTCAACAAAAGGGGATTCTAAGGTAAAACTAAGCACAAAATTGTATATCCTAGCCTCGATTCTGAAATTAGGCCAGTTCCCCATGATGATTCATTGCCAGTTCCGGTACCGCTACATGATGGACTTGCTTCTGTAGAAGGTGATAAGGAAAGCGCTGGAGTTGCAGCCAGTTACAACCCTGAATCATCCGATCCGGACTACTTGGCTGATAAAGATTCAGAACCAGAGACCTTTACACAAACGTTGAATGATCTTGTCTGTGATCTAAATCCCCCGAAAGAAAAAGCAGAACTTCTTGCTTCAAGGCCTAAACAGAAGCACTTGCTTGCAAAGGGTGTAACTAACTCACTAGAGAAAACGAAGTCATAACTTGGCATCGTTCTTCACTAGTGATGGCTCACTATGCTACTGTCGTGATATAAATGCACTCTTTAACAGTTTGTCACAAGAGTCCATCTGAATGGTGTATCTTCATTGATTCCTCTAAAAGAAGCTTGAAAGCAGTCTTACTGCATAATGGTAACTCCAAACCAAGTTTACCGATTGCCCATTCCGTTAACCTAAAGAAGTCATATGACAACATGAAGTTACTACTTGAAGCAATTCAGCATAAAACACACAAGTGGAACATCTGTGGGGATCTAAAAGTTAATGGCTTGCTGATGGAAATGCAAGGAGGATTCACAAAATATTGCCGTTTTCTATGCCTGTGGGACAGCCGATTCACGGGAGACCATTATGTAAAGCGTGACTGGCTACCAAGAGATACATATAAGCCCGGAACAAGCAGTGTCAAGTTTCTGCCTCTGGTTGATCCGCATAAAATATTTTTGCCTCCTCTCCATATCAAGTTATGCTTGATGAAGAACCTTGTAAAGGTCATGGGTAAATCAAACTCCATGGGTTTTCAGTACCTTTGTTGAGAAGTTTCTAAACATAAGCACTGCAAAAATGAAGGAAGGGATAATTATAGGGTCACAGATCAAGTCTGTTTTGCAGGATGATCTTTTCAAACAATCTCTCTCAGCAGTTGAGCTAGAAGCTTGGGATGCATTCAAGTGGCTGTGTGAAAATTTCCTGGGCAACCATAAGTCTCCTGCATACAAGGAAGGAGTTCAGAACCTGCTTGATTCATACCAGAAACTGGGTTTCTTTCCAGGAAAATCTTGGTATGGTGAGTGAGGAACAAGGAGAACGTTTTCACCAGGACATTCAGTTAACGGAGCACGACTACCAAGGTTTCTGGAATGAAAGTATGATGGCTGACTACTGCTGGATGCTGCATACTCTAAGCATTTCTGAAGAAACAATGGTACCTGACTGACACTGTTCAGTAGATCTTTACCACAGTGTGCCTTAATACATCTTCAGTGTGAAGTAAAATAACATTCACTTCAATGGTGCTTATGTTTTAGTGCAAAACACATGCACATGTTAACTATAATAGTACTCATAACTTGGGGACTGTATGTGTTAGGGAAAAATAGAAAACATCTAAAGTCTACTTAAACAGATTTAGAAATGTTTGCTGTGATTTCTGATGAACAAAATTTTTGCTGACCTATGTATTAACTTTCTGGCCACAAGTATACATATACAAGTAAATAAATAAAAAGAAAAGGACACAAAATATACTATTTAAACTGTGTGTGGAACATTTACAAGTGTTCTTAAATAATAATCATTATTTATTAACCTGATAAAATTACCAATTATGTGTCCAAATCTATTGCAATTTGCTTTAACCACCCCAGCACTAAACCTGACCTTGGTTCGGGTTAAAAAAAAATTACAATTATCGATAAACCCAAACTTTTCTCACTGTATGAAAATACAGTGAGAAAAGTTCGGGTTTATCGATCACTTACCTGGTCCCGCTGCGATCATCCAGCGTCGGGTGCCTTCTCTGAGAAGGTGGGGATTTTAGTGTAGGCGAAAAAATACGGGGTTATCCAAAAGAGCAAAAATATTTAGTGCGAGAAATTACGGGCTTAGCGGTTGGGGGGTTAAGAGAGCAAATTTTATATCATTAAGGACAGCTCTCTGCGATTTGGACTGGGAGAGAATATTGTCCTTAAAGAACCCAGAACAGAAATGGGAATGTTTCAAGTTTGTTCTACACAAACACACTTAAAAATATATTCCAATGAATAACAAGTTTAAGAGGCTAAAATTAAAACTTATGTGGCTTACAGCTGATGGTAAAAAATAAAAAAATGAAGGATCACCTTCATCATTTGAAAACTTTAAAGAATATAACAAAAGATGTAAAAAGGAGATAAAATGTGCAAAACATTAAAATGAAAGATTGCAGAGGAAAGTAAGACCCCCCAAAAATTTTAAAATACATTATAAGCAAAAAGAGCACAGTGTTCTCCAGAAAAAAAAAATTTCAGCCGGGTGGTAAAAAAGGGGGTGTGGCAAAACAAAGCAAATTTAGTGCTCCCAGTTGTTTATGCCATAGGTATCCAGTAACCTCCTACTGTGTTCTACCTTCTGCCTATACTTTGTTCCAACTTTGTGATGCCTGCCTCAATAGTATATGCAATTGTATGTATTCTATGTATTTTGCCACAACTGTCCTATGCCGTGTATTGTGACCCAACTTTCTAGTGTTCTAAGCTTTAAGAGTGTAATCCCTTGTAGTAGTGTATTAGTATAATGAATGTGGTGTAGCAAGTTAGGCTTAGTTCATATTAGCAGCAAAAAACATTTACCCCTTCTGAGTGACGTCTGGCAACTGCTAGGCACCTAGGACTGGTAACAGGCGGTAAGTGCTGGGCTTTTTTAGACCTAGCAGTTTTTTAAGCAGCAGTGGTCCCTAGCATTAGGAATGGTCAAATGTAACCTTACTGCCAGAGTGAATTCAGCCTAACTTTAGATGTGCCCCTGAGGCTATATTTAATTAAAGTGAACGTTTGTGAAAACATTTTTTTATCCACTTGATCCTTTCACAAAACGAACCCAGCGGGCCCACGCTGGCTCAGCTTCCACCTTTTCTCCGATGTTCCCTGTTATGTCCAGTGCTGCCTTGAACTGTGCATTCATGAAATTGAAGTTTTTTTTCTTCTTTTTTTTTTCTACTCAAAATTGATATGATTGAGAAACAGTTGGGCAAAATTAAGGTTGACAAAGCACTAGGACCCGATGTATTACATCCATGTGTTCTCAAAGCGCTGAGCTCAGTTATTTCAAAGCCATTATTTCTATTTTTTGGGACTCTTTAATCACTGGCATGGTGTCAATGGATTGGTGTAAGACCAATGTGGTTCCTATTTTCAAAAAGGGAGCAAAGTCATTACCAGGTAACTACAGACCAGTAAGTTTAACCTTCATAGTTGGAAAGGTCCTGCTAGAAAATATTATATTAAGTGATAATCAGCATAGCTTCAAGAAAGACAGAAGTTGTCAAACAAATTTACTCTCTTTTTATGAGGAAATAGGTAAACAGCTAGACAGTGGAATAGCAGTTGATATAGTGTACTTGGACATTGCTTAAGCATTTACCACAGTTCCTCAAAGACGGTTAATATGTAAGTTTGGGTCAATAGGTTTAGAAAAGTCAATCTGTAAATGGATAAATAACGGACTTAAAGACTGCATCCAGAGAGTAGTGATTATTGATTCATACTCTGAATGGTCTAAGGTTATTAGTGGTTTACCCCAGGGTTCATTGTTGGGACCTTTACTGTTTAACATCTTTACAAATGATATAGAGTTTGGGATTAAAAGTACCATTTCTGTGTTTGCAGATGACACAAAGCTTTGAAATGTAATTAAGTCCATACAGGATGTCTATAATCTACAAGCAGACCTGGATGTACTGTGTGATTGGGGAGCCAAGTGGCAAATTACATTTATCTAAATTAAATGTCAAGTTCTGCACTTGGGGGCCAACAACATGCATGCTTCATACTGTCTAGGGGGAATACATTTGGGGGAGTCAGAAATGGAAAAGGATCTGGGGGTTCCTGGTAGATCATAGACTTAATAACAGCATGCAATGCCAAGCTGCAATATCTAAAGCTAG